>NW_026731747.1:2500-50000 GCF_028476545.2 Physella acuta | reverse complement strand
TCCAAATAAAATTTAGAGTAGTTTCCCTTGATAAAAATGTCTATTCGTATGTATATTGTGTTGATTTTGTTGTTTAAAATACATACCTGAAGAATATATTCGTTTTCGTTAGAAATTGTGATTAAGGGTTCGGGTATAGTAGAACTGCCATATGATATTAAATCATTATCTTGTTTTTAGTAACTATTGGGTGAGAGGGCAATCGTCGGGAAAAGTATGACGTCATTTATGGGCGACCCATTTAATTAAGCCTAGTTGTTTATTTTGTCTGTAGACATTAGTCTTAGGCCTACACTTTTTCTAAATTAAGATTATTGTGTTTTTTAAAATAGGTTCAAATTTTTATTAGTTACATTTGAATACCACATGTTTTTTTTTCTTTGTCTTCTGCTGTCATCAGTTTTTGAATTCTTCAGTAGTCAATGTTTACCCCTCCCCACCATCCATTACTACAACAAAAAAAAAACACCCACTATATATGTCATAGCGTAGATATATAGAATTAGACGAGTAGAGGTTACTAAGGACGGTACGAACTTGACGGTAGACGATTTGGTGCGAGAGTATTATGCGCGTGTTCAATAAAATATGTGTGGCGTGAGTGTGACGTGAGCATGGTGCGACAATGTACCGATGACGTAAGACGCAGCAGTGAAGTTAGTTGGGGGTTAGATATAGTAGAAGACGGACGTATTTTGTTTTTGATATTGTGCAAATGACCTATAAGTGTGAGTTAATAAAGTTCATGTTATTTCATAAACTAAGTTGTTGACATTGTTAATTAGTGTCTGCGGAACATAAGAGTGATTCCCGTCCTCCTCACGAGTATAATAGTTGCCGTATGAATAGTAGTAGATCAGAATATATTGAGAATTATATATAAACCCCCCATCACAATATAGTGATATCTCCCTCTAGAAAAAAAAAACTAGATCAACCTACAGTTCGTAGGAAAATTAGAATCTATTACTTATTCGTCTGTTAAAAAAAAAAGAAATACGTCATTTTTCTCAACCACGCCGTTTCATCCCCCACTAAGCACAACGTCACAAAGTTCGCGGCGCGCGTGACGTCATTTGTCATTAGGCTAATGTTTAAGAAAGAGATACCGCGTAATTAAAAAAAATCGAAACAGGCACTAAATGACTATGGCGATGAGACTTTAGCAACATTTAGCCTGACGAATAGATCTAAATGACTTTAGTTCGGTGAATTATATTGGTGTTTAATTTATTTCAGTGACATGATGTTCTCCCTCTACTATACAAATTCACGTGCTTTTAATTTCTGCAACATGCTGCCCTGAGACGTTCGGCTCTAAAATGCCCGTGACACAGCGGCTTCGGTAAATGCATTTAGGCTCCCGGTCCCACCTATAAACTTCTTCTGCCCATTAAGCTCCACGCAAAACGTGTGATTAATATGTGGACATAAGCGGCGCTAGTGGTGGTGTCAACAGGGGCCAAGCTCAGCTCTTAAAGGTGCTCCGCACTTCATAAAAGACAAAATTGATGTTCAGATATCGTCGGACTCTGGCGTTTTGCCGACGGCCGTACTCCTAATGCACAGTCTTAGAGGCTGTCCACTGCTAACACTATTTTATGTTAAATTTAAGCCAATACTGAGCTGTGGCTTTACATTAGCTCAGTGGCGTAGCGAGGTCGAGTGTCACCCGGTGCGGCACTTAATGGTGTCACGCCCCCCCCCCCCCCCAGAGGCGACAAACTTTCGATTTGTCCCATTTTACCTGCTAGTCAATACTTGTCTTGGACTCTTGTCGAATATTGTTGCCAGGAGCTACTTAATTTGAGCCTTGTTGTCAGAAGTTATTTCATTTGGAGTCAATGTAGTGTGGCCTATTTTCGTCGGTAGGCATTTAGTGGCAGGCTCTTTTTGGCGGGGATGATGTGCTGAGGTTGTTTAACACCGCTTAGTACAACAGGCATGCAATAGTTATGATCATTCGTTATGGCAAAAGTATGCATGAAAATGAACGCTTTATGTTCCTCATTTTCATTGAGCACAGCTTTATAGAAGATTCCAAAATAGACGTCACACATCCCCCCGACCACCCTGCGTAAGTTGACGTCATATTAGCATAGCATATGTGACATCGTTTATGGACAACCCCATATAAATAATATAACTCATTTTGGGTATTTGGTATCAACATTTTGACAACAAAGGTTATTCAAAATGTATAAAGGACTTGACATCTACCATAAATAACATTGCACACTTAAGGGGTGGAGTAACTGGTTTTGAGACGACGTTTTACGCGGGAAGGGGGAGGGTAAGAAACGTGAAACGTTAAGTATTTCGCCTAATACAAAAATGCTGAAAATATTTCTTTTTTGTTAGAATTATGGCTTGACTTTTTAATAGACAGTGCAAAAAGGTAATTTTCGACATTACGACTATTTCGTGACGGCGAAAATGGGGGGAGGGGGGGGGGTTAAGGTGAAGAGAGGTCAAAAAACGGGACGTCATTTATGATTAAATCACTAATTAAAGGAAAAAAGCATGAACATATTAAATGAAAATAGCAAACAAACAATAACACAAACAATAAGAATTAACTCAAACTAATATTTAAATAAACATTAGATATGTAGTGGTAGCTCTATTAAAAAAAGGGAGTATCTTAATGTATAAAAATTGCATCTCATAATAATAATTCTAGAACAGATGTTTATTGTCAGTCAATCAAATTGTTTAAAGGGCAGAATAAAAAAAAAACGCATGCTTTGTATTTAAACACAAGACTAGCGTATTTAATAGCAAACATCAATACAGTTCCATACAAATAGAAATTAAAGGGAAATGACTCAAAATAATATTTTCTTAAGATGGCCGCTGTTTTTAATAGCAAATTTAGTATCTGGAACATCGCTGTTAAACCTTAATTTCATGACATTTTTATTGATTTAACCCTTAAATGTGGTTTAATATTCAATTATCTTTAGTATTTAAGTAGAATATGCAAAAATTTATTCATATTTAAGCCATATGTATTAGTTACCTTATCCCTACATTACTAGTGACGGCCGAATTGATTACAGTTACGCTAAAACGATAGATTACCAACTTTAGTAAACTTACCTAAACTAGCTAGATTCTAGATTGAATGAAATTATTTTATTATAACAATTAAAAGAAGACTGAAGATAGATCTACTATGATCTATCTAGATTTAGAAAGAGTCTGTCAATGATAAAATTAAAAATACCACTTCCTAGTCCTTAGCAAGTCATTGAGAAATGAGTAGAATGACTTGTATTGTTTACATTTTAAAAGGCCTTACTAAATACCGTTTGTTAAGTAAATTGTGATAAACACACATTAAACTTAAAGTGGGAGTGAGCTCTCCTGTCATAAAATTTCTTATATAATATAATATATAGATCTATTCTTATAAATAACAGTAAGGGTTGGGGTCGCATTTCCAGTGGAATCGAGCTATCGAAATTTAGAAGTTTTGGATAGATTTATATTTGATTTTTCGAGAAAAAACACAGCGATTCTAGATATAGATTCTAAATCTACGCATAGGAGCTAATAGTTATATATCGTGCGGCGTCAAAACGGCCAATGACAAAACGGCCCCGTCAAAACGACCCCGACAAATCGGCCCCGACAAATAGGCCCCGTCAAAATGACCCCGTCAAAAGGGCCAGCGACATATGGACCCCGTCATATATAGGCTCCCGTCATTGAGGCTACCGACAAATAGGCTCCCGTTATATAGGCTCCCAACAAAAAGGCTCCAGTCAATAAGGCTTCTGACAAATAGGCTCCCGTCATTTTGGCTCCCGACATATAGGCTCCCGTCATTTAGTTTTTTCCACAAAACGGTCCTCGTCATTACGACTCCCGACAAAAAGGCTCCTGTCAATTTGGCTCCAGACAAAAGGACCACTGACACAGTGGCGTAGCTACCGTAAAGCTAGCGTAAGCAAGGCATAGGGGCCCTTTTCCCTCATAAAAAATTAAAACTTTTACAATGGAATTTTAATATTTGTTTAACTTCGTTTAACTCCTCTGTAGCATAACGCAGAGGCGTAGCGAAGGCGGGGCGGGGGTGCGGACCGCAACTGGTGACACCATTTAGGGGGGGTGACACCAAAGGCAAAAAATTGCAAAATTTATAGAATGAAATGCCATTTTTCCAGATCCATTAGTTAAAGTTAAATAGTCTTCTAAGTTCAAATAAAAAATTATATCAAGGGGGGGGGGGGGGGTGTGGCACCACGACGTAAACGTAAACTATAAAGAAAACAATGCTACATCCAACTGTATTATAAACAGACTGTAGATAAACATCGTTACTATTAAGTCTGCAGTGATTAAAGCTTATACACGTACGTGTACCAGTATGTGGTATATATATAAATTTTAGGCCTATGTAGGCCGATACACATACACACACACACACACACATATATATATATATATATATATATTATATATATATATATATATATATATATATATATATATATATATATATATATATATGTACGAGAAAAATGGCCCGTTGAGGAAGGATACAACGGGCACTAGGTTGATAGTGCTGTCTCTTTTCTCTAAACTAAAACCAAAACCAAAATCACCACCTTAAGTCAATTTAACCGGAAACGAAAAATGACATTAGGCGACTCTACTTGTCCCCCCACACACACACCTCAAAGCACATCTACCGTCCTATTTAACAAAATAGAATTTATATAGAAAATATACTTTACCAGTGTCCGCCCCCTGCTAGAAAATTTAGTCCACACGCACCCCCGAAAATTTCAAGTACCCCCCCCTCAGGGGAGGAAAAAGTCTGAAAGAAACACTGATCGTATTTGTCGATCATACAGACTAAAGATAGAGCCTACTTCTATAATTTAGAACTCGTTTCTTTCTTTTGTCCGATAAACCTCATTCTCGCAGACAGTGTTTCTTTCAGATATTTTTCTGGGGGTGGGGCACTTGAATTTTTGCAGAGGTGAATAAAATTATCCGGGGCGGGGGAGTCCGACACTGGTAAAAGTATAATATATTTTCTATATAAATTATATTTCGTTTTTAGGGGGAGGGATTAGACGTTCTACCGGAAGGGGGGGGGGGGTTAATTGGGCTTCGCCCCTACCCGAAGAGATGCATGAAAGAAACTATGCAAGCAAACCACTTTTTAGATTAGACACATGAATTAGGAGGTAATTAGATTATAGAATATCGATGACGACATTTCTTTTGAGTTGGGGGGGGGGGGGGGGCTTAGACGTTCTTACGCGGGGGTGGGGCTTCGCCCCTACCCGAACAATCGTATGAAAGAAACTCTTCCCGCAAACCACTATTAAGATTAGACAGAATTGGCTTTTTAATTCAATGTTTACTCGAGAATCAATGACGTCATATAATTGTGTGCACTATCCGGCTTTAGATTATTTTCTACTCTGTGCGCTAAATGTGTCGACGTCATACTTCGTTTTTCGAATTACTATGCATGTTTTTATTTTCCTTGTGTTTTCTCTAGAGCGTTCTTGTCAGACAGATAGATAGATAGATAGATAGATAGATAGATAGATAGATAGATAGATAGATAGATAGATAGATAGATAGATAGATAGATAGATAGATAGATAGATAGATAGATAGATAGATAGATAGATAGATAGATAGATAGATAGATAGATAGATAGATAGATAGATAGATAGATAGATAGATAGATAGATAGATAGATAGATAGATAGATAGATAGATAGATAGATAGATAGATAGATAGATAGATAGATAGATAGATAGATAGATAGATAGATAGATAGATAGATAGATAGATAGATAGATAGATAGATAGATAGATAGATAGATAGATAGATAGATAGATAGATAGATAGATAGATAGATAGATAGATAGATAGATAGATAGATAGATAGATAGATAGATAGATAGATAGATAGATAGATAGATAGATAGATAGATAGATAGATAGATAGATAGATAGATAGATAGATAGATAGATAGATAGATAGATAGATAGATAGATAGATAGATAGATAGATAGATAGATAGATAGATAGATAGATAGATAGATAGATAGATAGATAGATAGATAGATAGATAGATAGATAGATAGATAGATAGATAGATAGATAGATAGATAGATAGATAGATAGATAGATAGATAGATAGATAGATAGATAGATAGATAGATAGATAGATAGATAGATAGATAGATAGATAGATAGATAGATAGATAGATAGATAGATAGATAGATAGATAGATAGATAGATAGATAGATAGATAGATAGATAGATAGATAGATAGATAGATAGATAGATAGATAGATAGATAGATAGATAGATAGATAGATAGATAGATAGATAGATAGATAGATAGATAGATAGATAGATAGATAGATAGATAGATAGATAGATAGATAGATAGATAGATAGATAGATAGATAGATAGATAGATAGATAGATAGATAGATAGATAGATAGATAGATAGATAGATAGATAGATAGATAGATAGATAGATAGATAGATAGATAGATAGATAGATAGATAGATAGATAGATAGATAGATAGATAGATAGATAGATAGATAGATAGATAGATAGATAGATAGATAGATAGATAGATAGATAGATAGATAGATAGATAGATAGATAGATAGATAGATAGATAGATAGATAGATAGATAGATAGATAGATAGATAGATAGATAGATAGATAGATAGATAGATAGATAGATAGATAGATAGATAGATAGATAGATAGATAGATAGATAGATAGATAGATAGATAGATAGATAGATAGATAGATAGATAGATAGATAGATAGATAGATAGATAGATAGATAGATAGATAGATAGATAGATAGATAGATAGATAGATAGATAGATAGATAGATAGATAGATAGATAGATAGATAGATAGATAGATAGATAGATAGATAGATAGATAGATAGATAGATAGATAGATAGATAGATAGATAGATAGATAGATAGATAGATAGATAGATAGATAGATAGATAGATAGATAGAGATAGATAGATAGATAGATAGATAGATAGATAGATAGATAGATAGATAGATAGATAGATAGATAGATAGATAGATAGATAGATAGATAGATAGATAGATAGATAGATAGATAGATAGATAGATAGATAGATAGATAGATAGATAGATAGATAGATAGATAGATAGATAGATAGATAGATAGATAGATAGATAGATAGATAGATAGATAGATAGATAGATAGATAGATAGATAGATAGATAGATAGATATAGATAGATAGATAGATAGATAGATAGATAGATAGATAGACAGACAGCGAAACTATTATTATAGATGCTTTGTTTCCTGGGAGGGTACTTGAAATTTTCGGTGGCGGGGGTAGAATTTTCGGGGAGGGGGCGGACACTGGAAAAAGTATATAATTATATTTCGTTGAATGGGACGGTAGACATGTTTTTTTTTTGGGGGGGGGGGGGGGGGGGTGGGGGGGTGTGTGTGGGGGGTGGGGGGGGGGGTGGTGTGTGTGGGGGGTGGGGTGGTTTTAGTTTAGACTTTTTCCTCCCCAGAGAGGGGTGGGGGGTACTTGAAATTTTCGGGGGCGGGGGTAGAATTTTCGGGGAAGGGGCGGACACTGGAAAAAGTATATAATTATATTTCGTTGAATGGGACGGTAGACATGTTTTTTTTTGGGGGGGGGGGGGGGTGGGGGGGTGTGTGTGGGGGGTGGGGGGGGGGGTGGTGTGTGTGGGGGGTGGGGTGGTTTTAGTTTAGACTTTTTCCTCCCCAGAGAGGGGTGGGGGTACTTGAAATTTTCGGGGGCGGGGGTAGAATTTTCGGGGAAGGGGCGGACACTGGAAAAAGTATATAATTATATTTCGTTGAATGGGACGGTAGGCATGTTTTTTTTTTGGGGGGGGGGGGGTGGAGGGGTGGGGGGGGGTGGAGGGGTGGGGGGGGTGGTGTGTGTGGGGGGGCGGTGTGTGGAGGGGGTGGTGTGTGGGGGGGGTGGGGGTGGGGGGGGGTGTGTGGGGTGGGGGTGGGGGGTGTGTGGGGGTGGGGTGGGGTGGGGGTGGTGTGTGGGGGTGGGGTGGGTTGGTTTTAGTTTAGAGAAAAGAGACAGCACTATCAAGCTAGCGCCCGGTGTATCCTTCCTCAACGGGCCATTTTTCTCGTAGATACACAGACAGACAGCGAAACTATTACTATAGATATGCTTTGTTTCCTGGGAGGGGGTGACAATACGAAGTGCCGCACCGGGTGACGCAACTGGCCTAACGGCTGACGAAGGGGGCCCACTGATAATTTTTGCACAGGGGCCCAAAAATCCTAGCTACGCCACTGCACTGACAATACGGTTTCTGTAGAGACTAAGTCTCCCGGCAAAGCGGTCTCATTGAATATGACATCTGCCAGTGGGACCCCTTCATCAATATTCTTTAGAGTTAGCTTATCCAACACTTTTATGCATCTCTTGTTCGGCAGGCCTTATTTTTATATTAGTTTATCTATTATAAAATATAGTATGTTTTATGACATCCATAATTGAGTCGGTTATAGGCTGTTCTAACTCAGTGTGTGGGGCGAAGGGTCCACGCTGTACCTTCCTACCTGCAGTATGTTTGTAGGTTATCAAAACAAAATGCTGTTATCATGTAAACATCATGAATATCATACATTTACACTACTGTGCTCGCTTTTAAGCAACAGATCTTTTCTGTTGTAAATTAAACATTATCAAAACTTTAGAATAGGTGGAATTTAGCTGTTAAGGGCTCGATTTGTTTGTGAATTAATGTTGGTTAATGAAAAACAATTTCATTCGGGCATTTAAGGGCATGGGCGGGTGATGAGTACCAACTTCTTTATTTCCAAGTCTAAAGATGTAATACTTGGCTAATAGTTATAACTCAAAGAGTTAAGCATAAAAATATTTTTTTTAATTTTTTAAATCCTCCGTTGCCATGGTGACGGCGGCCATATTGGATTTTATTGACGATTTTTAAATGGAAATAACTCAAAAATGGTTTGTACAAATTTCATTAAAACTTAATATAATCTGCAGACACATGTGTTTAAGACTTCTTATTGATTACATTTTAAAAAAAGAAGATAGATTTTTTTTTACTTTTTTTTTCGATACATCACTGTAAAAATGTCATTATTTCGTCCAATTTTTTCACAATTTAAACAATAAAAAAAAAATCTTTACAAAAATTCCAAAAGTGTTCAATACGTTTTATTTGAACATATATACAGAGTAACTGGAGCAAATTTAGTTCAGTTCTGATAATTATTAACAAAGTTATTTCAACAATTGTACAAAAAAACATCAAACTGAGAAAAACGCAAAAAACCAACAAAAAGTTGCAAGAAATGAAAATTTACAGCTGTATGTCACTAAAATCGACCACATTCATAGCCTTAAGTATGGTGCTGCTGAATATATTCCTTCTGAGCTTGTTCGGCTGTTAGTTTTCTTTTTTTCTGGCGCTCTTTGTTTTACCTAGAGCTGTAGAAAAGCTGTTGTCAACGCGTCTTTTTTGGCGTCCTTCATTGAGTCTTCGACTATGGTTTCCTTCTTTTGACAGCAATGCCATAGCATGCCTGGGCCCAAAATTGAATTTTGCTATCGCAGAAACAGCAGTATATTTTGCATGGTCTCATGTCTAAAGCCCAGTGGCGTAGCCAGGATCGTCTCAATGGGGGGGGGGGGTTTCCAGTTTTTACCCGGGGACAAACTTTCCATTTGCACCCGCCCCTCAAACTTTCGATTATATATACCGAGGGGTCTATGGGGGGGGGGTTATGACCCCCCCTCACCCCCCCCCCCCTGCCTACGCCACTGCTAAAGCCAATTATGATAAGACGATGTCTTTGTTTATTGTGAATGGCCTTGTTCTGGATTCTTTTGCAGTTGTATACTTACGGTTTACAACATTTTTATTACTGCCACACCATGCTTGAAGCAAACCCTTTACACTGTTTTCATCAATAGTAGCCACTACATCACAGTGGGCGATGAAATGTATTGATAACATCTAGAAGCAAATCACATTCGACAATAATTCTGCATGGCTGTGGTTTACAATTAGCACTACTAGTACTAGATGTAACAGTGCTTTCTTCTGTCTGTAAAAACTGTGTCTTACATTGTCGCAGTTTCTTAGTAAATGTGCATATTACATCTGCACCAGTGCTTGTCTGAATGGTGCTAGATTGAGTAGAGGTAGCTTCAATCAGTTGCATTCGGACGTTCCCTTGCTTTAGTAAATTAGTTAGATGTTTGTGTGTATCTATTTTTAGCGAGTGTTTTGTTCTACCCATTATCGAAAGAGAAACAAATTAAATCGTCTCACTGCTTATGATAATTCACACAAACTAATCTAAACTGTTAATAGTATATTTAATTGAAATAAGTATATGTTAAAATAATGTAAGTATTTCACAGAAGCTTAGAGAAACAAAACTAGATCAAACTTAGCAACGCGCTGAAACTAAGGGAATGTTTACTCCCGAAGCGAAACGACCAATCGCTGACTAGCTTCCGCCGTTGAACGCCAATGAAAAAATTGGGGTAAAAAATTTGCATACCGGAAAAACCCGACTGAGTAAAATAAACAACTTTATGACGTAGAAAAATAATCACATTAAAATAAGTATTTTGATTGGTCCTTTAATTTTAGAACAAATAAAGAAAGGAGGTCACGGCCTTTCCATTGATATGAAACACATTAGGTTTCCGTGAAGCCTAATAGTACTTTTCTAGGTCGAAAAATGGCTATTTTTACCAAAAAATTAACAAATGACCCTGTACACACTACTTTGAACCCGGTTTTTTATAAATAAATACTGTTTTTAGGGTCATAACAATGTCATTTTTAGATTCAACGATGGTTATTCTGTATAGAACAAGTAAAAGTGGGAAATCGATGATTTAGTGGATTTATGACGAAAAGTACACCCGCCCATGTCCTTAAAAGAGGTAATAGTGGTATTGGAGGTAGGGCACAATGGTTACTTTTATGCCAATAGTGGTCATGCCATTCATTGGTCTGGAGCCAATATGTCGGGAGTAATTTTGTCAAAAGCCAATATGTCGTGAGCCCAATTGCCGGGAGCCAATATGTCCTGAGCCTATTTGTCAGGGGTTAATATGTCGGGAGTCCATTTGTCGGGAGCCTAAATATCGGGAGCCTATATGTCGCAAGTCAATATGACGGGAGCCTATTTGAGGGGAGCCAATAAGTCGGGGCCCTTTTGACGGGGCTATTTTGACTGGGTCGTTTTGTCGGGGGTCGATTTGACGGGGTCAAATTAACGGGGCCGTTTTGACGGGGCTGATTTGTCCCGGGCCGTTTTGACAGGGCACCGTTATATATATATATATATATATATATATATATATATATATATATATATATATATATATATATATATATATATATATATATATATATATATAAAGTAACTGAATACAGGAGGTCACTCAAAAATCAAATCTAATAAGAGAATTTCGTCTACCTAACTGAAACGTCTCTACTCAATTGCTTTTTAAAAAAATATATTTGTAACACTCACTCAGTGGGGATGCTTTTTACCCACTGAGGTGTTGTGTTAAAACGGGCTGACCCTGAGATTTAGGACACACTGAAACGACGCTGTTGTCAAACTACTGGCTTTATTCACATTACATCGAGCCATAAACGCCGATGTAGAACAACAGTAGAAAACAGTGTAGAAAACAGTAGATCACAGCAAAACAAAAACCAAAGAAGTCGACGATGACGACGACGATTAATTGTAGCCCTTCATTAGGTCTACATTGTCATAATCATAGGTACCGTCACCCTCCGTGTCCAAATACAGCAGCCTTGGGTCTGACTGACACGGCTAGGCACGAACTACCCATAATCCCATGACATGTGACACAAAATCGCTCACCGAAGAGCATGCAAAACAAGTTATTAAAAAGTCTAGTGACAATTTAAGCGCAATTTCCTTATGTTATCCATAACAATTTTAAATCGAGATAAATCATATATTCAGCAATTAAATAATGCAACACAAGTAGTTTTAATAATTCAAAACAAAATAGAAAAAATATTTATTAACGAGATTTAAAAATATTGTTCTAAATTATGGCAGGAATAACCTATATCAACGGTAGGCCTACACGATGCTCAGTTTAAACGTTACCTCTCACTAGCGACTGCCACAGCCGGTGTGCTTGGTTTGGAACTTCACCGCTTCGCTTCTTCTAGTGGTGAGACGCGAAGGGATGAGGGTGGTAGAAATATTTGTATATTCTTAGTAATCTTAGCCAATACAAATTAGAAGAAATTAATTTTTTGTGACCGAACGAAAGGATATTTTTGAAAACCTTCTTCGGCAATATTGTTCTAAATTATGGCAGGAATCGATTGGTAAATGTTTCAAGTCGCTAAAAGGTCTGGTTGCCGAGATATGGGCCAAAAACTGCATTCTTTCGAGGTTTTTTTGGCTTTTCCGGGAAATCCAGGAAGGAATTCCGGGAATTTTTTTGGCCTATGTTCATCCTCGGAACTTGCTTAACATATTTGCTTTTGGAACTAGTCCTCGATATTGCTTCGTTGAGGAGGAGATACGACTTAAAGCTGCGGACACAATTCCATCCATTCATACATCCAGAAATGACGAGTTAATAATCGCAATCCCTCAGTATGGAAATTGCGCTAAAAACTACATAAACAGTTGCGGTCCCAAAGGGGCCGCAATCCAGTGAATTACAACTTTATTACTTATCCCCCCCCCTTGGCTGGTAACCATATGTGTTACATATTAAAATGTTGTTTTACGTTGTTTTTTTTAAACGGCGTCCTTTGCCTACTGTTGTTACAGTTATTAAATAAATAAATTAAAGTTAAGTAAAGTTATAGTGTTCCCTAAGAAATTAAGTATTACTACCAGTTAACGGAAAATCGTTCAAAAGTTGATAGATACATGCCAATACAAACTTATTCCCTTTCGACACGTCCTCAATTAGATCCAGACAGTTGGAGCACCGTTATGTGTGGTCAAATGTAAAAAAAAATTAAAATCTCATGCTTACAATGTAGGAAGGATGTGAAAAAATACACGTATCAAAAGCAATCATAAGCCTACGGTTCGTATTTTTACTAGGAACAAAATTCGGTCAAATGTCAAAATGTGTATAAAAGTGTACAGTGTGTCTCTACTGATAGCTTACTGATATAGACCTAAACACATACATACAAATTCTTCCACTTAACTAAACAGTACTTTAAGTTATGTTAAATTACAAACACAAACAGACTGACATACCGACTATATTGCAAAACTAAGTTTTTCCCCATTCAGGAAGGTGTGAAACATCAAGAATGGTCAAAATCTGGATTTTTTGGACTTTATAAATAAATGAATAAAAGTATTGAGAAGGGTTCGGTGAATATGCATGTAAGCTGGTAGGGTTCGGTACTTCCAAAAAGGTTAAGAACCCCTGCTTTAGAGTGTAGTTTAAGGAAAGCTTATTTGGTCTACATTTGCTCGTGTCGTTAGAACCCCTGCTTTAGAGTGTAGTTTGTAGAAGCTGAAAGCATATTTGGTCTACACTTGCTCGTGTCGTTAGAACCCCTGCTTTAGAGTGTAGTTTGTAGAAGCTGAAAGCATATTTGGTCTACACTTGCTCGTGTCGTTAGAACCCCTGCTTTAGAGTGTAGTTTGTAGAAGCTGAAAGCATATGAATATGTGGTCTACTTTTGCTCGTGTCTTTAGAACGATTTCGATAATAGTGTACCAGAGTTTTAAATTATCAGTTCGGTTGAACAAAGCAACAAAACAACAGCAGTCATCGTGTTGTACCATTTTTATACATCGTTTAGTGGGTCTAGTGGTTACCCTATAGGAAAATTGCAGTATTAGGACTTGTTATGAAACAAGCAATAAAAAAAATGATTTATTCAGTACAACATACTAGTTTTCTTAGCTCTTAAATTTTCGGAAACAGTATCGCCTTCCACCCACCCGCTCCGACCGTATGATATTTTACTGATCGGATAGCGATCTAAGCAGAGTTTCATCCAGGCATCGACTTCCCCCAATCGAATGTGACCAGTGTTTCTTCCCGACTTTTTTCTCGGGAGGGGGGGGGCGGACACTATAAGTAAAAATGTATGTTTACTATATAAAATCAATCTCGTACGGAAGGGCTAGAGCCCCCCCCCCCCCCCCAAGAGATGCCTGGAAGAAACTCTTACTGACATAATTTAAGGATATACCTTATAAGAGGCTTAATGAAATTTAAACCCATGTGAATTCACAATGAACCCTCGGCCGTGTCGGGATTTTTCTCCCGCAGACAAGAAATCAAGAGCAACGATGTACAGCATTAGCATATTATCGTATTATAACGAGCATTTTAAAAAATACTTTGATCAATATAAGTTTTTAATAATTACAACAAGCGTGATCAATAGGCTATAGATCTAGAACCCAACTAAAAACGTGAAACAACAAAAAGTCTTACAAACTGCGTCTTTTCTTTAGCCGTAATTCTGCAGGTATGTATCACATTTTTACCGTCTCGACATTTCGCATTTTACAAAGACCACAGTTAATGGGGTGTTTTACTTGTATAAACGTTACAGAATATTACGTAACAAACAACACAAGTGGAATCAGCATATTATATGTTTAATGCTCCATATATTTGAAAATAAAATCCTGTACATTCAACATTAATATCAATATCAGTTCATGTAATAATAATTAATAAAACAACTTTTCACATGCAAAATTGTTAGTTTCCATTTGGCATTTTGACCTTTCAGTTACGTTGTTGATACGCTTCCAAATTACTAGCATCCTCTTCTTTCATTTATTTTTACAGTCGCCGTTTAACAACAATATAGTTGTATGTTTCCATAGTGTTTATATTTAATAAGTTGTACAGGTATGTTTCAAGTTATACTTTTATGCTGGGCAATTATTAAAAGCCTTGAAAGCATCTTGCAAGTAGAAAAATGGTAATGCTGGCTTGAGTGTATTGGATAAATCGTTAGGGGAAGCTACTCTTAAGAACAAAGCATTTTCATCCAGCAGATACCGATATCTGAGAAAAAAAGGAATGTAATGTAAAATTTAGAAATAGAAATGAAAATCTGTGAATAAATGTGGGAGCCGTTTGACACGGCCGAGTTGTCAAGAATCCTTTCATCATTAATCATTATTTTTGACATGAATAAAAATAATGTTTTTTTTTTACAGATTGTACTAGATCTAGATCTAATAGTAATAGTAAGCAGCCGTAAAAACAACAACAAAAAAAATTGTTAAAAAACAATTACAGTGATGCAACTGTATTAATAACTCACTGTAAGGTTAGGCAAGGGGTAGGCTCCAGAAAAAAAACCCACCCTAATATAATTAATAAGCTTTAGTTATTTATGTGTGTGTATCTAAGCTAGAGTACTTAAAGTTTAAAGGAAAATAATATTTAAATGCATCAGGGGCTCTTCTAAAAGTACTCAGTGTAAAGAAGTAAGGTTGCCAAGGCGATGGCTGCAATCTTAAAAAATTAAAAGAAAAAAAAAAAACAGCACTTTGTGGAGGTCCCAAGGTTCAAAATTTAACATAAGGTCTATATATCTAGTTCATATAATATATATCTAGGCCTATATGACTATATTTATATTGATCATGTCTTATATAATCATTGATCATTCTTTTACTCACTCAACTAGTCAGCTGGCTAGTTTTTGTAACAGGAAACACTCTATTTTTTTTTCTTCAAAATTTGGTATGGCTGATATACCATTACAATTAATGATAATGCTAAATTGAATAGTATTTCACCATGCAAAATTCAGGAAAAAAAAAACCAGTTCTTGTCTAATTCAATTTAGTGAACGATTATTGAAGGCAACCATATCCATAGCATATCTCACTCTTTAAAATGAACCTAAACGGCAAAGTGCTCACGCTATAGCCCGGGGTGCCAAATTGCACCGTGCTGGGGCATTCCCCCTTAAAAAAAATTAAAGTATTATTCCCCAGAAACCTCCACAGGTGTACTATCAACCTGTGATAATAGCTAGTAACACAACCTGTTATGAAAAACAACCAATAAATGAAAGAAGGTATTCCTACCAAAAATATTTTAGTACTCTATAGTGCATTTGTTTTTATTTGAGATGGATGTAAACATTTTAAAATATTCATTTAAGTTTTGAAATTTTTGTTTTAGAATAAAATATTTAATAGCAACCAATTCAATTCAATAAAGAATATGAAATAAAATAGACAAAGGTTATTACATTTTGTGTAACTATTTGTATAACTTGTGACCCCAGTAACATATCTACAATTTGTGAATCTGAACTGGTTTTTAGTCATCATGTTTACTTCTCACCAAATATTTTAAAGAGAAATTTGAAATATGATGTCAAAGTTTGAGCCTCTGAGACTTACATTTCCTGTCCTGTCCGGTCCACCAACTTCTCTACATCATCAGACAGCATGTAGATGCTTTCATTCTTGAACATGTAGAGGGGGCAGGAACAAGAACTTGGTGTAATCAGCGTGATTACTTCCCCTGGGAACAGTCTATGTGTACCTGTCAAGGGTTAGGGCTAATCATCATTAACATCACAAGCTAGGGCTAGACATCATTAACATTAAAGGTTAGAGATTATTAACATCAAGGGCTAGGGCTAATCATCATTAATATCAAGGGTTAGGGCTAATCATAATTAACATCACAAGCTAGGGCTAGACATCATTGACATTAAAGGTTAGAGATTATTAACATCAAGGGCTAGGGCTAATCATTATTAACATCACAGGCTAGGGCTAGACATAATTAACATTAAAGGTTAGAGATTATTAACATCAAGGGCTAGGGCTAATCATCATTAACATCAAGGGTTAGGGGTAGACATTATTAACATCAAGGGTTAGGGCTAATCATAATTAACATCAAGGGTTAGGGCTAGACATTAACATCAAGGGTTAGGGCTAGACATTAACATCAAGGGTTAGGGCTAGACATTAACATCAAGGGTTAGGGCTAGACATTAACATCAAGGGTTAGGGCTAGACATTAACATCAAGGGTTAGGGCTAGACATTAACATCAAGGGTTAGGGCTAATCATAATTAACATCAAGGGTTAGGGCTAGACATTAACATCAAGGTTATGGCTTGTCATGGACCCACCTGTTTTATTGAGGGATATAACTTGCGCTTTGATCTCAGCCCACTGAAGTTGATCAGCAACATCAACAAACTTGACCTGATAGACTACAAGAAAATAAAAATAAAAATTCATAAAAAAACGTTTTAATAACAAGCTTTTATGTAATAATGCACTAAAAAGTAGAAAATAAATTATATACTACTATTTAAATAACTATAAAGAAAAGAGTGGGTCACTTTAGTACAGTGGTTCCCAAACTTTTTCGAGTGGCGACCCCCTTTTATAAAAAGTAAGTGACCCGCGACCCCCATAGAATTAAAAAGTCGAAATTAGTGAGGAAATTAATAACCACTAAAATGTGATTTCTAGTAGACTTTCAATGTTAATTATTCTTGATAACTGTTTTAATGCAAATGTTGAAATTGAAGGCCTATCACTGGCCTCAACATTCGCGGTTGAGTTTTTGTTAATGCCAACCTCATATCATTCTTAGCATCTAATTCATTTCTTTGTTTGTTTTTTTTTTAATTGGAGAAGGCACAAAAGGAACTAAAACTCAAAAGGTAATCAATTTCACGTTTGGGTATGAATGGTGCATACTACATCAAAATTGTTTAAGCAGTTTTTCATTCAACACGATACTTGACGTGGAATCATTTCGCAAATTTAAAAATTCATCTTGTAATTTACCGGGAATGCTGGCAACATCAAGGGAAGCAGAGGATGAATAATGTGTCCATGCAGATTCTTCTTCTTTCAGCTCAGGGAAATAACGCCGCAGTTTGTTTTCAAGAAATTCAAGATGCCCAGAATCCTCTTTCAAATTTTTATTTATCTCACAATCAGATTCATTTAACACACTGCAGAGTTACCTAAACATGGCAATATTTCTAATATTTATTTTTTGTTCGCCAATTTTGCAGCTTTGATAAAAATGCCAAGAGATTATCTTGAAAAGAAATAATTTTAGTTCATGTGACACATATGGTCACCAGCCAGGGGAGGGAAAAATTTGAGTTGCAGCCCCTGTGGGGAGTGGCCCTGTTGACGTAGTTGTTTTTTTCATGCTCTTGT
The DNA here is from genome assembly GCF_028476545.2 of Physella acuta. Lineage (NCBI taxonomy): Eukaryota > Metazoa > Mollusca > Gastropoda > Physidae > Physella > Physella acuta. The sequence goes on along the minus strand of NW_026731747.1, from coordinate 31,713 downwards.
GAGCGATGTTACCTGTGTCCCATGTCATGTGACATGGGACTGTGGGTAGTTTTATGCCTAGCCGTGCCAGTCACACGCAAGGCTGCTGTCTGTGGACACGGTGACCAAGATGTAGACCTAATGAAGGTAGTGTAGTTACATAAATTATGTTTGTTAAAATACTTATTTGTGTATTCCTGCTAGTGCTGCATGTGCACACTAGTTAGGTTGAGTAATTATATAAGTATTTATTTGTAGTACTACTTATTGGTACTTGTTGGCAGTACTGTGTACTGGCCAAAACATATTTTATTGTACCCGTGTATATTGTAGCCTACACGTGGTGTTGTCAGGAATGTAACTTTTTCTTTACTTTTGTTTAAGGGCTACAGTTTTCTTTTTGGTTACAGTTTGGTTTTTTTGTTTTTGGTCAGTAGTACGACGAGAGAAAAAATTCTGAAGACAGTGTTCTGCATCGCAGTCATGGCTCGATGCTGTGAATAAAGGAGTACTAGACAACAACTGTCGGTGTCAGTGTGTTCTTAATCTCAGGGTCAGCCAATCTTAACCACAACACCTCAGTGGGTAAAAGCATCCCCACTGAGTGAGGGTTACAGTTACATTCATTTTCAAGTTAAGCTTATGTTGATGTTCGAATATATCTGCTAGGTTTGCTACTCTCTCCAACCACTCTATTTCGTTAAAGTATATCAAAAGGTCTTGTTTCCCTTGAACTTTCAAGAACAACTTGATTTCATTTTTCAATTAAAAAACACGATTCACATTTCCTTTTGACAGCCAGCTTACAGTGTAAAAAAGCAGAACCTCTTGATCTTTATTCAAGTCTTTGCACAGTTCTTTAAACAGACTGACGTTTAGGGCTCCAGATTTAATATAATGTATGACTATTAGCAATGGGGTCAGGAGAGTCTTGCTGGTGAGGGTATACCAGTGAATCATGCATTGGATTCCCCTTGGTTAGGGAGCTAAATATTTTACTTTTTTTTTACATGCATGACGCACCATCCGTACAATATCACAAAATATCAACTCTTCTTTGCTATCATCCAAAGGAATATATTTCACAGACAACCAACTACGAACACGAACTTACATGTTTTGATTCATCAACTTGAAAAATCAAACGATGGTGAAAGTTTGATTTAATTTTAAATTAAAAACATCTGTGGATATGTCTTCTATATCCAGCTGAATAGTATTATTAGACAGATATATTTTGTTTCATCTTTACTGTACTGGAATCACCAAGAATTAATTCTACCATCTTCAACATGCAGGGTTTGATGAGAATTTCTCCTATTGTGTAAGGTTTTTTGCTTGGTAATTTCTAATGCAACTTCATATGATGCTTGCACTAATGCTGCAGTTTCTTGGTAAAAACTTCCTGTTCGATCCAGACTGTGACGTTTGCAACTAGCTTCAGGACGACGAAAGAACTCAAAATGCTGTTTTTGCTTTGAAAGCTTGATAGACTCATGACTGAGAACAACTTTGCACAGTACACACTGATTATTTATTCCATTTCCATTGTGATTTTAGTAAAGCCGAATTTCAGATATTCTTCTATGCTTTTTTTAAATTGCTAGGGTTTAGTCAACCAGTTGCGACCCCCCAGAAAGCCCTTCGTGACCCCTAGGGTGGTCGCGACCCCCAGTTTGAGAACCAAAGCTTTAGTACCTATTGGATACCTTTACTAATATTTGAGAAGAGACCCACACTTTTCTTCATAGTTATTTAAATAGTAGTGTATAATTTATTTTCTACTTTTTAGTGCATTATTACATAAAAGCTTGTTATTAAAACGCTTTTTTATGAATTTTTTTTTCCAGCACTTTACATGTTTTATTTACAATAGAGTTACATGACTAAAAACCATGGCGCGTCTATTGAACATGATGACACGATTTTGCCGTGATGACGAGTTTTATTGCCTTTCTCTTCCCTGTTTTATCGTAGTCCCCCTCGCTCCAAGTGGGACGTGATGACATGTGTGGTCAGAACTTCCTACTAATTCGGTCCAAATTTTAATTAATTCATAAAAAATTAATTAGGCGACCATGTTAGTCAAATTGACTGTCACGATGCATCGTCTTCATGTCTTGACCCACATACCAACTACGAACCGTATCTGTCAGCTACAAGTGCCTGCAATTTCGCTCGGCCGTTTCGATCTAGACAGACAAACTGACAACAGACAGAGGATGCAAGTTAAATAAAAGCTTGTAAAAAGCAGCCCCAAGTCATTAAGTTGGATGTGCACCAAGTGCTGTATGTATGTTCAGATGTGTTAGAAAGTAACTTACCAATGGGAGATTCACAGACTAGTTGCTTGGCATCATGTAAGCTGATCTCATCAATAGCACTAGGCTTACAGGTGCTACACATCCCTGCAGGGGAACCAATCATTTCAACATTCACTTGCATATAAGAGTTTTTTGTCATATTAAACAGATCTACATTTGGACAAACAGTTCAAATGCTTGAGTCACAATAGGAGCCTTCATAATTTTTGGACAAATTATCAAACTGGTATTGAAGTTCTCTTTGAAGTAAATTTTATTACCTGAATAACATTTACATTCTCCTCTGTTGGTGTTAGAAAAATCAGCACAAAAAACTTTTAGGCTTTCCTGGCTGGCTGGTGGCATGTACTCCAGACTGCATGATGGCTCTAGAGAAATATAAGATACATCATGGCTCTAGAGAAATATAAGATACATCATGGCTCTAGAGAAATATAAGATACATCATGGCTCTAGAGAAATATAAGATACATCATGGCTCTAGAGAAATATAAGATACATCATGGTTCTAGAGAAATATAAGATACATCATGGCTCTAGAGAAATATAAGATACATCATGGCTCTAGAGAAATATAAGATACATCATGGTTCTAGAGAAATATCAGATACATCATGGCTCTAGAGAAATATAAGATACATCATGGCTCTAGAGAAATATAAGATACATCATGGTTCTAGAGAAATATCAGATACATCATGGCTCTAGAGAAATATAAGATACATCATGGCTCTAGAGAAATATAAGATACATCATGGCTCTAGAGAAATATAAGATACATCATGGCTCTAGAGAAATATAAGATACATCATGGTTCTAGAGAAATATAAGATACATCATGGCTCTAGAGAAATATAAGACACATCATGGCTCTAGAGAAATATAAGATACATCATGGCTCTAGAGAAATATAAGATACATCATGGTTCTAGAGAAATATAAGATACATCATGGTTCTAGAGAAATATAAGATACATCATGGCTCTAGAGAAATATCAGATACATCATGGCTCTAGAGAAATATAAGATACATCATGGCTCTAGAGAAATATAAGATACATCATGGCTCTAGAGAAATATAAGATACATCATGGCTCTAGAGAAATATAAGATACATCATGGCTCTAGAGAAATATAAGATACATCATGGTTCTAGAGAAATATCAGATACATCATGGCTCTAGAGAAATATAAGATACATCATGGTTCTAGAGAAATATAAGACATATCATGGCTCTAGAGAAATATAAGATACATCATGGCTCTAGAGAAATATAAGATACATCATGGTTCTAGAGAAATATAAGATACATCATGGTTCTAGAGAAATATAAGATACATCATGGTTCTAGAGAAATATAAGATACATCATGGTTCTAGAGAAATATAAGATACATCATGGTTCTAGAGAAATATAAGATACATCATGGTTCTAGAGAAATATAAGATACATCATGGTTCTAGAGAAATATAAGATACATCATGGCTCTAGAGAAATATAAGATACATCATGGCTCTAGAGAAATATAAGATACATCATGGTTCTAGAGAAATATCAGATACATCATGGCTCTAGAGAAATATCAGATACATCATGGTTCTAGAGAAATATAAGATACATCATGGCTCTAGAGAAATATCAGATACATCATGGCTCTAGAGAAATATAAGATACATCATGGCTCTAGAGAAATATAAGATACATCATGGTTCTAGAGAAATATAAGATACATCATGGCTCTAGAGAAATATCAGATACATCATGGCTCTAGAGAAATATAAGATACATCATGGCTCTAGAGAAATATCAGATACATCATGGCTCTAGAGAAATATCAGATACATCATGGCTCTAGAGAAATATAAGATACATCATGGCTCTAGAGAAATATAAGATACATCATGGTTCTAGAGAAATATAAGATACATCATGGCTCTAGAGAAATATCAGATACATCATGGCTCTAGAGAAATATAAGATACATCATGGCTCTAGAGAAATATAAGATACATCATGGCTCTAGAGAAATATAAGATACATCATGGCTCTAGAGAAATATAAGACATATCATGGCTCTAGAGAAATATAAGATACATTATGGCTCTAGAGAAATATAAGATACATCATGGTTCTAGAGAAATATAAGATACATCATGGCTCTAGAGAAATATAAGATACATCATGGCTCTAGAGAAATGTAAGATACATCATGGTTGTATAGAAATATAAGATATATCATCATTATGCTGTATAGCACTATTTAAAACCTAGTCACCATAGTACTCTTGGCAGAGCCCAGGGCACACTGGGTCACATGACTGCTAGGGTTAGGCGCATCTGGTTTGATTTAGTCAATGATTCTAGTAAACCACTGTTTACATAGTGTTTAGTTCTATTTAAAACAAACAGTAGCATAGCGCTGGGTGCATTGGGACATATGATGCGCCTACTGCCGTTTGACTATTGAATCAAGTAGTGCACCTGACAACTTCCAAAAGTTTCATGGCAATCCGTTGAATGGTGAAGCAATGCAGACACACAGACAGACACACATACTATATATACACAAACATATATACACACACACACATATACACACACATACATATATATATACACACTTACATATATATACACATACATATATATACACATACATATATATACACATACATATATATAGCCTACACATACATATATATAAATACACACACACATATATACACACACATGATAGTTCTGTAGAGATTTAATTTTTAAGATACATCATTGTTCTGTAGAGACAGTTTACAAATATAAGACCTTGCATCTGATATGATATCACATAAGAAAACTGCAATATAATTTAAATACATTGAGGGAAAACTGCATACAATAGTTCAGGTCAATTAGTTTCTTCATGAGGGAAAACTGCATACAATAGTTCAGGTCAATTAGTTTCTTCATGAGGGAAAACTGCATACAATAGTTCAGGTCAATTAGTTTCTTCATGAGGGAAAACTGCATACAATAGTTCAGGTCAATTAGTTTCTTCATGAGGGAAAACTGCATACAATAGTTCAGGTCAATTAGTTTCTTCATTTTAGTACAAGCGATGCATGAAGCCACACTCTCCCAATCTGCCCCCACACCTCCCCCTTACCCACCTTGCCTCCCTGCCTCAGTGATATGAACTGTGGCTGGAATCTGACGTTCAGCTTCCTCCTCATCGACTACACGAAAACCAAAACATGTTGGAACTTTGTTTGATATCTTCAAGAGGAACAAATATTGGGAAATTAGCACAAATTAATGGAATTTTTTATTTGGAGAAATTATTTGTATATATTATTTCTCCTTATTTCTAAATAAAATGAAACTTTGTGCCCAACCTTGGAGAACTGGACAAAAATACTTTCTCTACTTGTCAAGTACTGTACGCTTAGAACACCAGCAACTGACTGGATCTAAAGAAAGAAATTTACAGTTAGTAGTCTCAGACATTTGCAGAACTACAGTAACAGCAAGACATATAGGATGTATTTGAAGACCTACATTTTAAAATTTGCAGTAGGCTACAACCACATATATTCCCAGGATTAAATTTCAATTTAATAATAAAGCAGGAATGATCTCCCCTAAACTTTCTCATATCCCCTGCAATCTAGCTATAGAGTGACAAAACTGCTCACTTAAAAAATAAACCAGGAGTGATCTCCCCTAAACTTTTAATATTCTTATATAACACTACGGGGATGGCACCACGGAATATAGACACTATTTTTAATCCATTTTAATTACTTAAACTTTATAAAATAGAATCTCATAGAAAAAAAGAATTGCGCACCAAGTAAATGGCAAACAATAAGTGTATAATAGTGTGGAATATTATTAGTACATTATCAATTTATTTAGTTTTTTTGAGAAATAAGAAATGGCGTAAATTTACTACTTCCGGTCAATGGAAATTACTCAAAATTTGAAAGAAGGCAGAAAATTAAATCTTTTACTTATATGTGACATTTCATTTATCAAAACAGTACTCAAGTTTAAGGCTTTTGAAAAACTAAAGTAGAAAAATTCCCACTTAACTACAAATTTGATATAATACATATGTAATTTCATCAACCTAGCTGTAACGGTATTGTGTTCACAGACATACACACAGACAGAATTGCTAAACCCAGTTTGCCGACTCGAATGCACATAAAACGACAAAATTTTGATAAATTCGGATTTATAATTTTTGCCCAAATAAAATAAGTCCCCTTTACTCCGTATGTAGTGAAGTACTGAGGTGTAAAATGGTGAAAACTGTCAAAATTTCATGTGATTTTTTATTACAATTTTTCTTCTACTTTTATACTCTCTGTAGGCCTAAACGAGAAAGTAAAAAAAAAAAAAAACACAATAAAAGTTCTTAGAATTTGCTGCTTTAACCCTTTGAGCCCGCCAGGCCGGTAAACCGGCTTCAACATTAGGCATATATGTCCAAAAAGCCGGTATTCCGGCCCTTGATCTAGCGTCATATTCCTAGCGGCTGGTATACCGTCTAATTAAATATAATTAGCAGAAGACTGACTAAAACTGCGTGTATGTCTTTTTAGTGCGTGATTATGATTCTTAAAATAGATTTTAGGAAAAGTGAAAGTGTTTACATTTTGTAGCAATGCCGCCGAAACGAAAAGCTGAGCCACAGCCATCGACTTCAGCATATAAAGTTGGTGCAAAAGATGAAGCAAAAGACCGAAATATCAACAAAAGAAGTAGAATGACTGCATCTCAGGCAATACAACTACTTATTGATTCTGATGAAGAAGATAATATTGTTGGTCTATATTATGATGATAGTGACGTTGAATTTGAGACTGAACTCAGTGACATTGATATTGTCAGTGACAATGAAACTGTTCAAGTACGTTATGATGCACGTGGTGCCAAGGACAAAGACTTGCCGAAACGAAAAAAAACTGTTTACTGGTGCAAAACATGCAAAGTTTTTCTTTGCATCGAGTCCGGCAGTGATAACTGTTTTGAAAGTTATCACACAAAAGTGGACTTCTGGCAATGAATTGGTATGGCCAGGTATCAATAATAACAAAACAATTACTAAATGTAAATTGGTATCTTCTATGTTCTATCAAAACAATAATCACGTGTTAGTTTTATATACATTGTTCTGTTCATACATTGTAAACAAATAAAGAATTTCAGAATCTTGCTGCTTTGATGTTTGATCCTGAGTCTGGATATCAAATTTGGTCTGATTATCTCAAACGGTTCAAAAGTTATAGGCAAAGTTAGAAGCAGATAAGTGAAAATTGGTTTGGCCCTGGGAGCTCAGGAAATGGGAGAAATTAGGCCAGGGAGGCCAGGGCTCAAAGGGTTAAAAAATGAATATCAAATTGTCAAATTCTTATGGTGTCTTTGAGAAATCAAATAGTGTAAAGTATTACTTCCTGTCACAGGAAATGACAAAATTTGAAAGAGACCAGTACATAAGATCTTATACTTGAACCTATAAATCAAATTTCGTCTATAGTGCTCCATGGAGAGCCTTGGGCATGCTGTGTCAATTCCACCGCTGGTATCCATGGTGGTGTATAGCACAGGAACAGGGCACTACCCCCCCCCCCCCCCGGAGTAATTACCCCTCCTGTACGACCAATCAATGGACCCAAGGTACTAAGATAGCAGCTGGAGAACCAAACCAATCCACACCCTACTGCCATAGCGCCATCCTCCAAATTTTGTTTTATCTCTGAAACTTCTCCAGGAGGATTCTCAACAAAGTTCCATGGCAGTCAGATGAAAGGTGTCAGTAATACATACAAGAAAAATAGACCCACAGACATACTTGCATTATTTAGATAATAGGCCTTCAGATAGGGTTAAAGGTCATTCATAATCACTTATGTAGGGATGTTACTTCTGTGCCATCAAATGACATGCTGAACAGTGAACAGATACTGCACACACACACATCTACACTTCTGCTGAACAGATACTGCACACACACACACATCTACACTTCTGCTGAACAGTGAACAGATACTGCACACACACACATCTACACTTCTGCTGAACAGTGAACAGATACTGCACACACACACACATCTACACTTCTGCTGAACAGATACTGCACACACACACACATCTACACTTCTGCTGAACAGTGAACAGATACTGCACACACACACACATCTACACTTCTGCTGAACAGATACTGCACACACACACACACACATCTACACTTCTGCTGAACAGTGAACAGATACTGCACACACACACACACATCTACACTTCTGCTGAACAGTGAACAGATACTGCACACACACACACACATCTACACTTCTGCTGAACAGATACTGCACACACACACATCTACACTTCTGCTGAACAGTGAACAGATACTGCACACACACACACATCTACACTTCTGCTGAACAGATACTGCACACACACACACATCTACACTTCTGCTGAACAGTGAACAGATACTGCACACACACACACATCTACACTTCTGCTGAACAGTGAACAGATACTGCACACACACACATCTACACTTCTGCTGAACAGTGAACAGATACTGCACACACACACACATCTACACTTCTGCTGAACAGTGAACAGATACTGCACACACACACATCTACACTTCTGCTGAACAGATACTGCACACACACACACATCTACACTTCTGCTGAACAGTGAACAGATACTGCACACACACACACATCTACACTTCTGCTGAACAGTGAACAGATACTGCACACACACACACATCTACACTTCTGCTGAACAGATACTGCACACACACACACATCTACACTTCTGCTGAACAGTGAACAGATACTGCACACACACACACACATCTACACTTCTGCTGAACAGTGAACAGATACTGCACACACACACACACATCTACACTTCTGCTGAACAGTGAACAGATACTGCACACACACACATCTACACTTCTGCTGAACAGTGAACAGATACTGCACACACACACATCTACACTTCTGCTGAACAGATACTGCACACACACACACATCTACACTTCTGCTGAACAGTGAACAGATACTGCACACACACACACACATCTACACTTCTGCTGAACAGATACTGCACACACACACATCTACACTTCTGCTGAACAGTGAACAGATACTGCACACACACACATCTACACTTCTGCTGAACAGATACTGCACACACACACATCTACACTTCTGCTGAACAGTGAACAGATACTGCACACACACACATCTACACTTCTGCTGAACAGTGAACAGATACTGCACACACACACATCTACACTTCTGCTGAACAGTGAACAGATACTGCACACACACACACACATCTACACTTCTGCTCAACAGTGAACAGATACTGCACACACACACACACATCTACACTTCTGCTGAACAGGGAACAGATACTGCACACACACACATCTACACTTCTGCTGAACAGATACTGCACACACACACACACATCTACACTTCTGCTGAACAGTGAACAGATACTGCACACACACACACACACATCTACACTTCTGCTGAACAGATACTGCACACACACACATCTACACTTCTGCTGAACAGTGAACAGATACTGCACACACACACATCTACACTTCTGCTGAACAGATACTGCACACACACACATCTACACTTCTGCTGAACAGTGAACAGATACTGCACACACACACACACACATCTACACTTCTGCTGAACAGTGAACAGATACTGCACACACACACACATCTACACTTCTGCTGAACAGTGAACAGATACTGCACACACACACATCTACACTTCTGCTGAACAGTGAACAGATACTGCACACACACACATCTACACTTCTGCTGAACAGATACTGCACACACACACACATCTACACTTCTGCTGAACAGTGAACAGATACTGCACACACACACACACATCTACACTTCTGCTGAACAGTGAACAGATACTGCACACACACACATCTACACTTCTGCTGAACAGATACTGCACACACACACACATCTACACTTCTGCTGAACAGATACTGCACACACACACATCTACACTTCTGCTGAACAGATACTCCACACACACATCTACACTTCTGCTGAACAGTGAACAGATACTGCACACACACACACATCTACACTTCTGCTGAACAGATACTGCACACACACACACATCTACACTTCTGCTGAACAGTGAACAGATACTGCACACACACACACACATCTACACTTCTGCTGAACAGTGAACAGATACTGCACACACACACACATCTACACTTCTGCTGAACAGTGAACAGATACTGCACACACACACATCTACACTTCTGCTGAACAGATACTGCACACACACACACATCTACACTTCTGCTGAACAGATACTGCACACACACACATCTACACTTCTGCTGAACAGTGAACAGATACTGCACACACACACACATCTACACTTCTGCTGAACAGTGAACAGATACTGCACACACACACACACATCTACACTTCTGCTGAACAGTGAACAGATACTGCACACACACACATCTACACTTCTGCTGAACAGATACTGCACACACACACACATCTACACTTCTGCTGAACAGATACTGCACACACACACACATCTACACTTCTGCTGAACAGATACTGCACACACACACACATCTACACTTCTGCTGAACAGTGAACAGATACTGCACACACACACACATCTACACTTCTGCTGAACAGTGAACAGATACTGCACACACACACATCTACACTTCTGCTGAACAGGGAACAGATACTCCACACACACATCTACACTTCTGCTGAACAGTGAACAGATACTGCACACACACACACACACACACATCTACACTTCTGCTGAACAGATACTGCACACACACACACATCTACACTTCTGCTGAACAGATACTGCACACACACACACATCTACACTTCTGCTGAACAGATACTGCACACACACACACACATCTACACTTCTGCTGAACAGTGAACAGATACTGCACACACACACATCTACACTTCTGCTGAACAGATACTGCACACACACACATCTACACTTCTGCTGAACAGTGAACAGATACTGCACACACACACATCTACACTTCTGCTGAACAGGGAACAGATACTCCACACACACATCTACACTTCTGCTGAACAGTGAACAGATACTCCACACACACACACATCTACACTTCTGCTTGTCTTCAAATTTTGAGAATCTTAAAATCATATTTTATTCCCCCACCCCGCCCTTTAACATATATGTAAAAGCTAAGAAAAACAGACATAGAGGGTGAGGTAAAAGTTTAAACTCCATAAGCTTATGGATATTGTAAATGGATAAAAAATAATGCTAAAATATATTGTTTAAGCAATTGAATGTTTACAAACAACTTACACTGTTTAGGTCGGAGTTTACTGGTTTAAAACCTGTCAACATTTCAACTTCAACATTTAAATGGCCACTATCAGCTTGAGCAAGATGCCTAATGAAAAAAATTATTTGGACATCTTACAATGTTTAGTGGTGAAAGTAAAATGTGATGAAACAAGATTAGATTGAACATACCTGAGACAAACATGAATGCAATAAGATTTTTTGCTGGCAACAAAATTATGTGCAGCACGGTTTTGTCTTTCATTGATAATTTTAGCATCTTGCCTGGATAGGGGAGAAATGTTTGAACCATTAGAAAAATAGTGGATTCTTCTATGTGAGAAGTTCAATTGGACTGAATACTACAGATTGATAATGAGATGAGAGATTGAGAAGATAAATCTATTAATAAGTAATGAAATGAAAGATTGGGAAGATGAATCTATTAGTTCAGGGGTTCCCAACCCTGTGCCCGCAGGCGCCATGGCGCCAGCTAAACGATTTGTATATGCTCGCCTCTCACTATTCGACAGATACATAATTTTTTTTCATAAACATTATTTTAAAATATGATTTATTTTTATTCATTTGTTACAGTTTTAATTCTTTTTGACTGCCTAGGTCCTAGGTTTATTAAATATGTTTGATGCTTGTCCCAACTTGTCTAGCGGCGAGCCAGACTGCACTATTTACGTTTTGTAAATACATTTCTCTGTGTGTATGCAATTTGAAAAAAATGCCAAATAATTTTATTATTTGAAACATTTATATTTATTATTATTACATTATGACTATAAGAAAATAAATTATGGGAAAATGACAAGTTATGAAAGGAGTTTGTTGATTTAAAATAGATGGTGCCCGCCATCCTACCGATATTTTAGAATGTGCTCTAGAGTAAAAAAAGGTTGGGAACCCCTGTATTAGTTGTTGAAACACAAAGCTTCCAGTGTCACATCAACAAAATCTAAATGTGGTCTAATGTTGCATAAACCTTGGGTTAGCTCCAAATAATGAAAGCACAAGTAGGACTATCTAATGAAAACACATAGACACTTACATCTGTTTGTTTTGATAAGCAAATGCTCTTCTTCTTGTCATCTTGATGCGTGCACTGGGTCCAGACCAGGAGTGGCTGGTCAGCTGACGTTTCTTTCTTTTCTCTGGGCAGCCAATCTCACAGCTAGAGCACAGGGGATTGCTGTGTTCACAAGACAATCTTTGTTAAATCAAATCAATTCAATCATTGATAATTTGCTATTGAAAATATAACGACTACACCAGCAACTTCTGGACTACTTCAGATGTGATTGTGTGGTGTGGCTGTATGTGGGTGTGTAAACATAAAGTCATGCTCTAAGTAGCGTGGCTAGGTACATCTGTGGTGTGTCAATTTAATGTAATGTAGTGACTAAGTCATGATTCCTTAACAAGTGTAAAAAAGTTGAGCAAGAAAATGTGTACTTCTGGTCAAATAATTCCTTAACAAGTGTAAAAAAGTTGAGCAAGAAAATGTGTACTTCTGGTCAAATAATTCCTTAAGTGTAAAAAAGTTGAGCAAGAAAATGTGTACTTCTGGTCAAATAATTCCTTAACAAGTGTAAAAAAGTTGAGCAAGAAAATGTGTACTTCTGGTCAAATAATTCCTTAACAAGTGTAAAAAAGTTGAGCAAGAAAATGTGTACTTCTGGTCAAATCCCCAGCCAATGGTTGTTGGTTTGGTCTCTATTGACACATTCAAGTTGCAGTTTTTGTTTTTTTCTATTGGGATGTTGTACTCCACATTGACTTGCATTTGTCCAAGGCCTTGACCCATAGTACGCACATCTAGTCGACGTCCAACTGGAACCTGTCAGGTGAGAGGTCACATGATGTTTACACATTAAAGAAGTTGGACACATGACTTATGTTAAAGAAGTTGGACACATGACTTACATTAAAGAAGTTGGACACATGACTTACATTAAAGAAGTTGGACACATGACTTACATTAAAGAAGTTGGACACATGACTTACATTAAAGAACTTGGACACATGACTTACATTAAAGAACTTGGACACATGACTTACATTAGTTAAAGAACTTGGACACATGACTTACATTAAAGAACTTGGACACATGACTTACATTAAAGAACTTGGACACATGACTTACATTAAAGAAGTTGGACACATGACTTACATTAAAGAAGTTGGACACATGACATACTTTAGTTAAAAAAGTTGGACACATGACTTACATTAAAGAAGTTGGACCCATGACTTACATTAGTTAAAGAGGCTGGGCGTATTGCATTCTCCTCTGTAAATTTGAAAAAATGTTCAAAACCTTTCTTTGTTTTTTCTGATGAAATGTTGCAGTTGAGATCAATGGTCAGTGTGTCTCTCTTTAAACTGTACTTGGTCAAAGCTTGGATGGCCACTGTACTGTCCTGGGAAAAAAAATTTATCTATCTATAGTCTGTATAAATAAAAGTTTATCTATCTATAGTCTGTATAAAAAAATGTTTATATATAGTCTATAAAAAAAGTTTATCTATCTATAGTCTCTATAGTCTCTCTGGGGCACATAGAGGGCTGGTCTAATCAATTACTTGACCACACTTGGCACATGCACTTGTTTTTTATAGTTGAAGTAACTTGCATTTCCAATTGGATTACTTTCTTCTTTGATTACAGATGCACGTTATGGGTCAGGTAGTCATTTATATAAACAAAAACTTATTTTGAATCAACTTCAAATCACATGGAATAAAAGTTAATTGCACCATTTTTTGGGCTGGTCATTAACCCTTTACATTCCAAGTGCTGAATTTTTTTCCCCCTTGCAATGCCGCCTAGCAAGGGAAAAAACTGCTTCTTAGAATTATTAATTTAATTTAAAAATCCATGTGCATTTCAAAAGTAAAAGGAAATGTAATTCCCAGAAAAAAATTGATACAGATTATTGTCAAATATTTTACCATGCAATAAACATTTAAATAAAATAAACCAGGAGTAACCTCCCCTAAACTTTCTTGAATATTCTATTATAAACTACGGGGGATGGCAACTCGGTATATAGACAATATTTTTAATCCTTTTTAATTACTTAAACTTTTAAAAATAAAATGGAATCTCGTCGAAAAAAGAATTGCACACCAAGTGAGCGCCTAATAAAATGTTTATAATAGTGCGGAACATTATTAGTACTTTGTAAATTTACATGCGTTTTTTTGAGAAATCGGAAATAGCCTAAATTACTACTTCCGGTCAACGGAAGCTACTCAAAATTTTAAAAAGGGCAGAGAATTAGATCTTTTACTTATATGTAAAATTTCATTTATCTATCTGAAATAGTAGTCAAGTTTTAGGCTTTTGAAAAATTGAAAGTAGAAAAAAGTTTCACTTCCAGTTATCGGAAATCGCTGAAAAGTTTATCCGGATCTACAAATTTGATATAATACTTATATTTGAGATTTCCTCAACCTAGCTGTAATGGTATTCAAGTTATTGTATTTACAGATACACATACATACATATGTTTTTTCGACTCAGGGAGGTGTAAAATGTTGAGATTTGCAGAAATCTTTATATTTTTTTCTGCACGATTACAATACTTTATCTATACTTCTTATACGAGAAAGTAAAAAGCAGTATGAATCTTGAGAGTGAAAAAAAATGGCAAACACATAACAGGCGTTTTTGGGTGAATTGGGCTGTACAACACAAGACAAATCTTTAGGACTGTAAAGGGAGAACACAGAGTTAGATGGGTGAGCATCAAGTCAATTCACTAGATCATTAGTTACCATAGCTCCTATAAAAGCATCAAGTCAATTCACTAGATCATTAGTTACCATAGCTCCTATAAAAGCATCAAGTCAATTCACTAGATCATTAGTTACCATAGCTCCTATAAAAGCATCAAGTCAATTCACTAGATCATTAGTTACCATAGCTCCTATAAAAGCACCATTTTGATTTCTTTGACTGATCAGCCAATCAGCAATGGCATCAACATTGAGCAGACTTTCCTCTAGAAATACCAAGAGAGCATATGCTGTAGCCTCCACAGAGGACGCCCTAACACCAGGATGGTACCAGAATGGGCTGGTGGACTCGGCCCCCTCCACGCTGTCTGCCCAGTAGATATGACCTCCTACACAAAAGATTTGAAACAAGCAAATAAACATGTCCTTGTTTAGTCAAAACAAAATGTGTGTCAATGTTAACTTTGTGCTTTAGTGTCAAGGCTTTGTTTAGGATCAGCAACATGTTAACTTTGTGCTTTAGTGTCAAGGCTTTGTTTAGGATCAGCAACATGTTAACTTTGTGCTTTAGTGTCAAGGCTTTGTTTAGGATCAGCAACATGTTAACTTTGTGCTTTAGTGTCAAGGCTTTGTTTAGGATCAGCAACATGTTAACTTTGTGCTTTAGTGTCAAGGCTTTGTTTAGGATCAGCAACATGTTAACTTTGTGCTTTAGTGTCAAGGCTTTGTTTAGGATCAGCAACATGTTAACTTTGTGCTTTAGTGTCAAGGCTTTGTTTAGGATCAGCAACACTTTTCATGTGATAGCTGTTGTAGAGAAACAATGCAAATAGAAGGAAAAGCTAGAAATAAAATGATGAATAAATTGACCTTTGTCCTGATTGAAATGAAGTGTTATTTGAACCTACTTTGCTTATCAGTGCGTTTGATGTTGAAGAGTTTGAGCACAGCTGGTTTTGTCTTCTCATGGCCAGAGATGTGGAGGGCATAGCTCACTTTGGCCAGCACCATCGGCTGCTGGATCAGATCTACACAACTTTCTAGGTAGCTGGCCAGTTTGGCATTCAGATCAGAATACTACACCATTGGAAACAAAGGATTGTCACAAGTATTGGCTTCAGATCAACTATACATGCTCAATGACACCAACACATACTAAAAGTGTATTTGTGTAATACATTACATTCTTAGTGTGAGTGTATTTGTGTAATACATTACATTCTTAGTGTGAGTGTATTGGTGTAATACATAACATTCTTAGTGTGAGTGTATTGGTGTAATACATCACATTCTTAGTGTGAGGGTATTTGTGTAATACATCACATTCTTAGTGTGAGTGTATTGGTGTAATACATCACATTCTTAGTGTGAGGGTATTTGTGTAATACATCACATTCTTAGTGTGAGTGTATTTGTGTAATACATCACATTCTTAGTGTGAGTGTATTTGTGTAATACATCACAGTCTTAGTGCGAGTGTATTTGTGTAATACATCACATTCTTAGTGTGAGTGTATTTGTGTAATACATCACATTCTTAGTGTGAGTGTATTTGTGTAATACATCACATTCTTAATGTGAGTTTATTTGTGTAATACATCACATTCTTAGTGTGAGGGTATTTGTGTAATACATCACATTCTTAATGTGAGTGTATTTGTGTAATACATCACATTCTTAGTGTGAGGGTATTTGTGAGTTGACATAGTGAACATTCCACCCTAACTCTGGGCCATGCAGTCATGTCTAGTGGTGTGTGGTACTTGGGCCATGCAGTCATGTCTAGTGGTGTGTGGTACTTGGGCCATGCAGTCATGTCTAGTGGTGTGTGGTACTTGGGCCATGCAGTCATGTCTAGTGGTGTGTGGTACTTGGGCCATGCAGTCATGTCTAGTGGTGTGTGGTACTTGGGCCATGCAGTCATGTCTAGTGGTGTGTGGTACTTGGGCCATGCAGTCATGTCTAGTGGTGTGTGGTACTTGGGCCATGCAGTCATGTCTAGTGGTGTGTGGTACTTGGGCCATGCAGTCATGTCTAGTGGTGTGTGGTACTTGGGCCATGCAGTCATGTCTAGTGGTGTGTGGTACTTGGGCCATGCAGTCATGTCTAGTGGTGTGTGGTACTTGGGCCATGCAGTCATGTCTAGTGGTGTGTGGTACTTGGGCCATGCAGTCATGTCTAGTGGTGTGTGGTACTTGGGCCATGCAGTGTTCTAAAGAATTGTGATCTCACCTCATCTGATCTCCCACAGTCATGTAGAGCAATGAAAACTTCAGCAGACAACATCACCTCATATTCAAAAGAGTTCTGAAAGAAAGGGGTAGATAATTACATGCAAGAGACAAATCCAAACTTTGCATGAAATAAAGCAGGCGTGATCTCCCTTAAACTTTCCCAAATATTTTTTTACATCATTAAGGGATCTGTGTTTCTCCCAGACTTTTTCTCCAGGGGGCACTTGAAATTTTCGGGGGGGGGGGGGGGGGGGGGAAGAGACACGACTGACACTGTTAAAAGTATATTTCTATATAAATTTCATTTGGTTATATCCCTTGCTAATACCAAACTACTGGTTATATCCCTTGCTAATACTAAAAAGAAAAAGTGTTGCACGCTAATTTTTAATGAAACAATTTTATATTAGGAGCTTTATAGTTATTTATTTTATAATTAAAATAAAAACTTTTTAAAAATAAAACCAAAAAAGGTAAAGATCCTGTATGTCTACAAGTTGCTGTCCCAGTATTCTGCCTCCAGTCATGTCTAGTCTTGTAGACAGCCTCCAGTCATGTCTTGTACCAGAGACAGCCTCCAGTCATGTCTTGTACCTGAGACAGCCTCCAGTCATGTCTTGTACCTGAGACAGCCTCCAGTCATGTCTTGTACCTGAGACAGCCTCCAGTCATGTCTTGTACCAGAGACAGCCTCCAGTCATGTCTAGTCTTGTAGACAGCCTCCAGTCATGTCTTGTACCAGAGACAGCCTCCAGTCATGTCTTGTACCTGAGACAGCCTCCAGTCATGTCTTGTACCTGAGACAGCCTCCAGTCATGTCTTGTACCTGAGACAGCCTCCAGTCATGTCTTGTCTTGTAGACAGCCTCCAGTCATGTCTTGTACCAGAGACAGCCTCCAGTCATGTCTTGTACCTGAGACAGCCTCCAGTCATGTCTTGTCTTGTAGACAGCCTCCAGTCATGTCTTGTACCTGAGACAGCCTCCAGTCATGTCTTGTACCAGAGACAGCCTCCAGTCATGTCTTGTACCTGAGACAGCCTCCAGTCATGTCTAGTCTTGTAGACAGCCTCCAGTCATGTCTTGTACCAGAGACAGCCTCCAGTCATGTCTTGTACCTGAGACAGCCTCCAGTCATGTCTTGTACCTGAGACAGCCTCCAGTCATGTCTTGTACCTGAGACAGCCTCCAGTCATGTCTTGTACCAGAGACAGCCTCCAGTCATGTCTTGTACCTGAGACAGCCTCCAGTCATGTCTAGTCTTGTAGACAGCCTCCAGTCATGTCTTGTACCAGAGACAGCCTCCAGTCATGTCTTGTACCTGAGACAGCCTCCAGTCATGTCTAGTCTTGTAGACAGCCTCCAGTCATGTCTAGTCTTGTAGACAGCCTCCAGTCATGTCTTGTACCAGAGACAGCCTCCAGTCATGTCTTGTACCTGAGACAGCCTCCAGTCATGTCTAGTCTTGTAGACAGCCTCCAGTCATGTCTTGTACCTGAGACAGCCTCCAGTCATGTCTTGTACCTGAGACAGCCTCCAGTCATGTCTTGTACCTGAGACAGCCTCCAGTCATGTCTTGTACCAGAGACAGCCTCCAGTCATGTCTTGTACCTGAGACAGCCTCCAGTCATGTCTAGTCTTGTAGACAGCCTCCAGTCATGTCTTGTACCTGAGACAGCCTCCAGTCATGTCTTGTACCAGAGACAGCCTCCAGTCATGTCTTGTACCAGAGACAGCCTCCAGTCATGTCTTGTACCTGAGACAGCCTCCAGTCCTGTTCCTTTAAGGTACCATCACTCTGGAGTTGTTGTGACAGCCAGTTCAAGCCTTCATCTATCAAATGTTGTTTGTCAACATAGGCCAAGGCTGTTGCATAACAAAGAGTTTTTACCACTGCAGCAGTCAGCCTGAAACCACATGACTGGCTGATTCACTTGAGGGTGAAAGAGGGGGGGTGGGATTAACTTGAGGGTGGGGGGTGATTTACTTGTGGGGGGGGGGGGGGATTTACTTGCGGGTGGTGGGATTTACTTTAGGGTGGGGGATTTACTTTAGGGTAGGGGATTTACTTGAGGGGGAGGGGGACATAAGTCAACTTCAGTCAATTTTATTTATATTTACCAAGTTGCTGGTTGAGAGGTCAAGGTTAGATGAAAATATTCTTCTTGCTTGTACTTGAGAAGTCTTGTAATCCCTGAAAATTTTGAAGCAGTATTTTCAGTTCTTTAGAAATATATCTATATATATATTGAAAGTCTCTTGTATTGAAAGTCTCTTTTATTCAAGGGGGAGGCTCGGATAAAAAAAACTTTTTTACTACTCGTTAGGAAACAATTGTTTCTCTATAGCGGTTTTGAGGTATGTCCGCATGTTTCCATAAAAAAAAAATGGTGGGAAAATTTTGGTAACTATGACAACAGTGGCCATCTTGAAAAATTAAACCCCTCGTAGGTTTTCAACTATTCATAAAATGTTATATTTTAAGCCTAATAAACAATGAAATCATAATCTTCTACCATCTTCTACCCCACCACCACATCTGACAAACCCCACCACCACCACATCTGACAAACCCCACCACCACATCTGACAAACCCCACCACCACCACATCTGACAAACCCCACCACCACATCTGACAAACCCCACCACCACCACATCTGACAAACCCCACCACCACCACATCTGGCAAACCCCACCACCACATCTGACAAACCCCACCACCACCACATCTGGCAAACCCCACCACCACATCTGACAAACCCCACCACCACATCTGACAAACCCCACCACCACATCTGACAAACCCCACCACCACATCTGACAAACCCCACCACCACATCTGACAAACCCCACCACCACCACATCTGACAAACCCCACCACCACCACATCTGACAAACCCCACCACCACCACATCTGACAAACCCCACCACCACCACATCTGACAAACCCCACCACCACCACATCTGACAAACCCCACCACCACATCTGACAAACCCCACCACCACATCTGACAAACCCCACCACCACCACATCTGACAAACCCCACCACCACCACATCTGACAAACCCCACCACCACCACATCTGACAAACCCCACCACCACCACATCTGACAAACCCCACCACCACCACATCTGACAAACCCCACCACCACCACATCTGACAAACCCCACCACCACCACATCTGACAAACCCCACCACCACATCTGACAAACCCCACCACCACCACATCTGACAAACCCCACCACCACCACATCTGACAAACCCCACCACCACCACATCTGACAAACCCCACCACCACATCTGACAAACCCCACCACCACCACATCTGACAAACCCCACCACCACATCTGACAAACCCCACCACCACCACATCTGACAAACCCCACCACCACATCTGACAAACCCCACCACCACATCTGACAAACCCCACCACCACCACATCTGACAAACCCCACCACCACCACATCTGACAAACCCCACCACCACCACATCTGACAAACCCCACCACCACCACATCTGACAAACCCCACCTTGTCTCACAAAGCGGTGTCCCCTCTCCCTCAAGTCATCGTCCATGAGTCCTGTTAGATTGGCGTAGAGCAGAGCATGGACAGTGGGACCCATGTCCCCCAGGACCTCCTCAGCACTCAGAACTGGTATGTCCATCAAACTCTTGGAGCGCACCACAGCATGGGTGATTATGTCTCCCATTAAGTCACCTGCCAAAACCAATCATTAAGTCACCTGATGAAAGGAAACATTAAGTCACCTGACTTAAGGAAACATTAAGTCACCTGACTAAAGGAAACATTAAGTCACCTGACTAAAGGAAACATTAAGTCACCTGACTTAAGGAAACATTAAGTCACCTGACTAAAGGAAACATTAAGTCACCTGACTAAAGGAAACATTAAGCCACCTGACTAAAGGAAACATTAAGTCACCTGACTAAAGGAAACATTAAGTCACCTGACTAAAGGAAACATTAAGTCACCTGACTAAAGGAAACATTAAGTCACCTGACTAAAGGAAACATTAAGTCACCTGACTAAAGGAAACATTAAGTCACCTGACTAAAGGAAACATTAGGTCACCTGACTAAAGGAAACATTAAGTCACCTGACTAAAGGAAACATTAAGTCACCTGACTAAAGGAAACATTAAGTCACCTGACTAAAGGAAACATTAAGTCACCTGACTAAAGGAAACATTAAGTCACCTGACTAAAGGAAACATTAAGTCACCTGACTAAAGGAAACATTAGGTCACCTGACTAAAGGAAACATTAAGTCACCTGACTAAAGGAAACATTAAGTCACCTGACTAAAGGAAACATTAAGTCACCTGACTAAAGGAAACATTAAGTCACCTGACTAAAGGAAACATTAAGTCACCTGACTAAAGGAAACATTAAGTCACCTGACTAAAGGAAACATTAGGTCACCTGACTAAAGGAAACATTAAGTCACCTGACTAAAGGAAACATTAAGTCACCTGACTAAAGGAAACATTAAGTCACCTGACTAAAGGAAACATTAAGTCACCTGACTAAAGGAAACATTAAGTCACCTGACTAAAGGAAACATTAAGTCACCTGACTAAAGGAAACATTAAGTCACCTGACTAAAGGAAACATTAAGTCACCTGACTAAAGGAAACATTAAGTCACCTGACTAAAGGAAACATTAAGTCACCTGACTAAAGGAAACATTAAGTCACCTGACTAAAGGAAACATTAAGTCACCTGACTAAAGGAAACATTAGGTCACCTGACTAAAGGAAACATTAAGTCACCTGACTAAAGGAAACATTAAGTCACCTGACTAAAGGAAACATTAAGTCACCTGACTAAAGGAAACATTAAGTCACCTGACTAAAGGAAACATTAAGTCACCTGACTAAAGGAAACATCAAGTCACCTGCCGAAACCAATCATTAAGTCACCTGATGAAAGGAAACATTAAGTCACCTGACTAAAGGAAACATTAAGTCACCTGACTAAAGGAAACATTAAGTCACCTGACTAAAGGAAACATTAAGTCACCTGACTAAAGGAAACATCAAGTCACCTGCCGAAACCAATCATTAAGTCACCTGATGAAAGGAAACATTAAGTCACCTGACTAAAGGAAACATTAAGTCACCTGACTAAAGGAAACATTAAGTCACCTGACTAAAGGAAACATTAAGTCACCTGACTAAAAGTTCAACTCTACCACTTTGTATAACTAATAGAAAGTAAAATAGAAAGAAAAGTTCACAGGCCAAGCTAAAAAAAAAACCTTTGTATGAAATTTGGACCTAACTGAAACAGTACTCAAAGTATTTGTCTTTTTAAAACCAGAAATAATGTGGAGGTCACTCAATCAATTCTTTATTAATTCTATAGGAAATCTCAGCAACATAGCTGAAACAGTACTCAAGTTTGATTCCCACAAAGTACATTAAAATACCACTTGCATTTATTGAAAATGGTTCAATTGTTGCTATAAACTGTGTGTTAGTGTAATACTTCTATGTCAAATTTTGTCCATATAACTTGAACTGTGTGTTAGTGTAATACTTCTATGTCAAATTTTGTCCATATAACTTTAACTGTGTGTTAGTGTAATACTTCTATGTCAAATTTTGTCCATATAACTTTAACTGTGTGTTAGTGTAATACTTCTATGTCAAATTTTGTCCATATAACTTGAACTGTGTGTTAGTGTAATACTTCTATGTCAAATTTTGTCCATATAACTTTAACTGTGTGTTAGTGTAATACTTCTATGTCAAATTTTGTCCATATAACTTGAACTGTGTGTTAGTGTAATACTTCTATGTCAAATTTTGTCCATATAACTTGAACTGTGTGTTAGTGTAATACTTCTTTGTCAAATTTTGTCCATATAACTTGAACTGTGTGTTGATGTAATACTTCTATGTCAAATTTTGTCCACATAACTTGAACTGTGTGTTAGTGTAATACTTCTATGTCAAATTTTGTCCATATAACTTGAACTGTGTTAGTGTAATACTTCTATGTCAAATTTTGTCCATATAACTTGAACTGTGTGTTAGTGTAATACTTCTATGTCAAATTTTGTCCATATAACTTTAACTGTGTGTTAGTGTAATACTTCTATGTCAAATTTTGTCCATATAACTTGAACTGTGTGTTAGTGTAATACTTCTATGTCAAATTTTGTCCATATAACTTGAACTGTGTGTTAGTGTAATACTTCTATGTCAAATTTTGTCCATATAACTTTAACTGTGTGTTAGTGTAATACTTCTATGTCAAATTTTGTCCATATAACTTTAACTGTGTGTTAGTGTAATACTTCTATGTCAAATTTTGTCCATATAACTTGAACTGTGTGTTAGTGTAATACTTCTATGTCAAATTTTGTCCATATAACTTTAACTGTGTGTTAGTGTAATACTTCTATGTCAAATTTTGTCCATATAACTTGAACTGTGTGTTAGTGTAATACTTCTATGTCAAATTTTGTCCATATAACTTGAACTGTGTGTTAGTGTAATACTTCTATGTCAAATTTTGTCCATATAACTTGAACTGTGTGTTAGTGTAATACTTCTATGTCAAATTTTGTCCAT
This sequence comes from Physella acuta, assembly GCF_028476545.2. Lineage (NCBI taxonomy): Eukaryota > Metazoa > Mollusca > Gastropoda > Physidae > Physella > Physella acuta. Next base: position 7,442 of record NW_026731747.1, on the reverse strand, counting down.
ATAACTTGAACTGTGTGTTAGTGTAATACTTCTATGTCAAATTTTGTCCATATAACTTGAACTGTGTTAGTGTAATACTTCTATGTCAAATTTTGTCCATATAACTTGAACTGTGTGTTAGTGTAATACTTCTATGTCAAATTTTGTCCATATAACTTGAACTGTGTGTTAGTGTAATACTTCTATGTCAAATTTTGTCCATATAACTTGAACTGTGTTAGTGTAATACTTCTATGTCAAATTTTGTCCATATAACTTGAACTGTGTGTTAGTGTAATACTTCTATGTCAAATTTTGTCCATATAACTTGAACTGTGTGTTAGTGTAATACTTCTATGTCAAATTTTGTCCATATAACTTTAACTGTGTGTTAGTGTAATACTTCTATGTCAAATTTTGTCCATATAACTTGAACTGTGTTAGTGTAATACTTCTATGTCAAATTTTGTCCATATAACTTGAACTGTGTTAGTGTAATACTTCTATGTCAAATTTTGTCCATATAACTTGAACTGTGTGTTAGTGTAATACTTCTATGTCAAATTTTGTCCATATAACTTTAACTGTGTGTTAGTGTAATACTTCTATGTCAAATTTTGTCCATATAACTTGAACTGTGTTAGTGTAATACTTCTATGTCAAATTTTGTCCATATAACTTGAACTGTGTGTTAGTGTAATACTTCTATGTCAAATTTTGTCCATATAACTTTAACTGTGTGTTAGTGTAATACTTCTATGTCAAATTTTGTCCATATAACTTGAACTGTGTTAGTGTAATACTTCTATGTCAAATTTTGTCCATATAACTTGAACTGTGTGTTAGTGATTGACTTTGTACTGACAGAGTAAGTACAACGTTCTTTAAATGACATTTTTAAAGCTTCTCCGTTCCGCTTCTCTTTAAATGACATTTTTAAAGCTTCTCCGTTCCGCTTCTCTTTAAATGACATTTTTAAAGCTTCTCCGTTCCGCTTCAATCCATTTTAAAAAGTTTCTAGAACCATCAGCTTGTGTATGAGGGGGGTTTATGTGCATGTACTAATGCAGGAATCTGACTTTCATTAGTGATAGCACAGATACTGCGATCTGACAAAACTCACCAAAATCTGCTACGCGACAAAACTCACCAAAAGCTGCGATGTAACAACTCACCAAAAGCTGCGATGTAACAACTCACCAAAAGCTGCGATGCGACAACTCACCAAAAGCTGCGATGTGACAAAACTCACCAAAAGCTGCGATGTAACAACTCACCAAAAGCTGCGATGTAACAACTCACCAAAAGCTGCGATGTAACAACTCACCAAAAGCTGCGATGTGACAACTCACCAAAAGCTGCGATGGGACAAAACTCACCAAAAGCTGCGATGTAACAACTCACCAAAAGCTGCGATGTAACAACTCACCAAAAGCTGCTACGCGACAAAACTCACCAAAAGCTGCGATGTAACAACTCACCAAAAGCTGCTACGCGACAAAACTCACCAAAAGCTGCGATGTAACAACTCACCAAAAGCTGCGATGTAACAACTCACCAAAAGCTGCGATGTAACAACTCACCAAAAGCTGCGATGTAACAACTCACCAAAAGCTGCGATGTAACAACTCACCAAAAGCTGCGATGTAACAACTCACCAAAAGCTGCGATGTAACAACTCACCAAAAGCTGCGATGCGACAAAACTCACCAAAAGCTGCTGTTATGGTTAGCTTTCCATTTCATAGTGGAACAAGGTATAACACAATTTAAAACACAGTTCAAATGTCATAATCCAATATAATTTTCAACTACAACAGAGAAACCGTGAACATTGACGAAAACACTGACTACATGCTACCCTAAGTGGACGATACCACACACTGCTTACACACTAGAGTTCACACACTTGTCAGGGGAGGCGACTCTCACACCCAATCTCTCCGTGCCTACACGCTTTCGCTATGAACATCTAGGCCACGTCACACTGCGATGTAACAACTCACCAAAAGCTGCGATGTAACAACTCACCAAAAGCTGCGATGTAACAACTCACCAAAAGCTGCGATGTAACAACTCACCAAAAGCTGCGATGTAACAACTCACCAAAAGCTGCGATGTAACAACTCACCAAAAGCTGCGATGTGACAAAACTCACCAAAAGCTGCGATGTAACAACTCACCAAAAGCTGCGATGTAACAACTCACCAAAAGCTGCAATGTAACAACTCACCAAAAGCTGCGATGTGACAACTCACCAAAAGCTGCGATGGGACAAAACTCACCAAAAGCTGCGATGTAACAACTCACCAAAAGCTGCTACGCGACAAAACTCACCAAAAGCTGCTACGCGACAAAACTCACCAAAAGCTGCGATGTAACAACTCACCAAAAGCTGCGATGTAACAACTCACCAAAAGCTGCGATGTAACAACTCACCAAAAGCTGCGATGTAACAACTCACCAAAAACTGCGATGTAACAACTCACCAAAAACTGCGATGTAACAACTCACCAAAAGCTGCGATGTAACAACTCACCAAAAGCTGCGATGTAACAACTCACCAAAAGCTGCGATGCGACAAAACTCAGTTCCTCTGATGACCTCTTGGGGCAGCGCCAAGTCTATAGTTGTGTGCTGATATTTCTTCATTTTATCAAACACGTCTGTCAGAAGAAATATTTTATTAATTCAATAGGCTGTGTCTCCAATGTTTGGGTGCCGTACAAAATGTGTCCAAAAACTGGCTAAATTGTAAAACTTACTGCTGATTGTGGATGTATTGTTGAAGCTGATTTGATTTTGTTGCATTCCTTTAAAAGTGACATGCTTTGCTTCAGGATCTAAGACAAATGTGATAGACTTTCGGACCCTTTGACCTTCAGCCTAGCAGAGATATAAATCATCCGAAACAAAACTCATTGTAATTAATAGATCAAAAGTCATGTCATTAAGTCAAGTACATGACTTTTGAAACAAACAAAATGTATAAGAATCAAAGACTAGTGGTGTTCATTATGTGGCTAATGGGACATTTGATTGGACACAGAGGACCCAACTACTGGACACAGGGGACCCAACTACTGGACACAGGGGACCCAACTACTGGACACAGGGGACCCAACTACTGGACACAGGGGACCCAACTACTGGACACAGGGGACCCAACTACTGGACACAGGGGACCCAACTACTGGACACAGGGGACCCAACTACTGGACACAGGGGACCCAACTACTGGACACAGGGGACCAAGGCTACTACTGGATACAGGGGACCCAACTACTGGACACAGGGGACCTAACTACTGGACACAGCCTTTTCCCCCCTCTCCCACACTGCAGCATTGCGCAGACTAGCAGTACTTCGGCGCTTTGCAATGGTTGAGGTAATGAATAATATAAATCTGTGTGAATCAATCCAAACTAAAGGCAAAATAAATTTGCAACTTACAACAACATAGAGAGTTCTCTCCACAATATCTCGTTCGTGCTCATTAGCCAAATCTACTCTCAAAGTGAGCTCCCCATTTTTGAGTGGTATCACCTATACAGAGATGGTTTAACAGTAAGAAATACAGAAATATTTACATACAATCATATGTTAAAGTGTAGGACTAAAAGATAATATTAGAATGAAGTTAGATCAGTTCTTACTTTAACTGTTCGGCTAGTTGTCCCAATAGCTCCAATTTCCAAGTCAAAACTTGTGCTGTTCTGGTTAGTTCCCCTGGCGGAGTTGGCAGAAAAACACAAACCACTTTTGCTGGAGACAACAACTCTGACCTGTCCAAGTTGGTTTCATTAGATCCATTAGTCGTTAACACATCTAATTAGATCCATTAGTCGTTAACACATCTAATTAGATCCATTAGTCGTTAACACATCTAATTAGATCCATTAGTCGTTAACACATCTAATTAGATCCATTAGTCGTTAACACGTCTAATTAGATCCATTAGTCGTTAACATGTCTAATTAGATCCATGAGTCGTTAACATGTCTAATTAGATCCATGAGTCGTTAACACGTCTAATTAGATCCATGAGTCGTTAACATGTCTAATTAGATCCATTAGTCGTTAACACATCTAATTAGATCCATTAGTCGTTAACACGTCTAATTAGATCCATTAGTCGTTAACATGTCTAATTAGATCCATGAGTCGTTAACATGTCTAATTAGATCCATGAGTTGTTAACATGTCTAATTAGATCCATTAGTGGTTAACATGTCTAATTTGATCCATTAGTAGACTTCATGCATTGAATGTACTAGAACCACAGAACTTGATGAAAAAAACCTTAATGGCATACAACTGATAAAAAAACCTTAATGGCATACAACTGATAAAAAAAACCTTAATGGCATACAACTGATGAAAAAACCTTAATGGCATACAACTGATGAAAAAACCTTAATGGCATACAACTGATGAAAAAACCTTAATGGCATACAACTGATGAAAAAACCTTAATGGCATACAACTGATGAAAAAACCTTAATGGCATACAACTGATGAGAAAACCTTAATGGCATACAACTGATGAAAAAACCTTAATGGCATACAACTGATGACAGAAACCTTAATGGCATACAACTGATGAAAAAACCTTAATGGCATACAACTGATGAAAAAACCTTAATGGCATACAACTGATGAAAAAACCTTAATGGCATACAACTGATGACAGAAACCTTCACCCAGACAATGGAAGATGAAAAACTTCGCCAAAAAAACAAAAAAAACCTGATTATACATACACACCTTAATTTTTTACTATAGTAGTTATAATCAGGGAGCTATAAAACAGCACATAAAACAAAGTCAATGTTTGATGCAAACTTTTTTATAAATAATTTTACACAAATAATTTTGATTAAAAATCGAGGGCTGCAGTGGGGGTATCTGGAGGTAACTTTGAAATTTTCTAAAAAATTTTAATAGTTTGGAATGCTAAGGTT
>NW_026731746.1:195000-265767 GCF_028476545.2 Physella acuta | reverse complement strand
CGAGCTCAGCCGTCCCCTCCTATTTATCCCTTGTATTCGTACTCGTATTCGTACTTGTATTCATCCGTAATCGATATTTGTACTCGATGTCTCCGACTACTAGTTGCGCAGTTTCTAACGTACAGTCCGATTAATAAAACATCTGCATCCTATCAATCAAAGTTGACAGGCCGTCTGAATCCCCTCGTACCGTTTCCCAAAATAGCACGCGTTGGCTTTGAGATTGTTATCAGTCCGATTTAATAAGCCCACCTGCTATCAGTTGCATCAGACTGTAATACTGCGTCGCGGCTTATCGTTCGTTATCAGTTGCATCAGATTGTAACTAGTAGCTAGGCCTACCCTAGGTACATATATATATATATATATACATATATTTATATTTATGGTATATAGTATATATATATTATATATATATATATATATATATATATATTATATATATACATATATAGGATTATATACATTTGGAAACATTTTTGAACACCTCCCATGACCAATTCTTGGCTACGCCACTGCCCATACATACATTTCCCTCTTACAAACATATACGGTCAAATGTAGGCCTATATACACCTCTCCAACAAACACTGGCACACATACACTCACCACTCCCTCTCCCCCCCCCCCATACACACATCCATACATCCCTCACACAACCATACACATGGATAAATAATACACACACCTCACACAAACACCCATGCACATCAACGACCCTACACACACTTCTCACACAAACACCCATACACATAAACAACTCTACTCACTTCTTACACAAACACCCATACACACAAACAACCCTACACATAATTCTCACTCAAACCCCCATACACATGAACAAGCGTACACACACAAACACCCATACACATAAACAACCCTACACATACCTCACACAAACACCCATACACATGAACAACCCTACACACACTTCTCACACAAACACCCATACACATAAACAACCATACTCACTTCTCACGCAAACACCCATACACACAAACAACCCTACACAGAATTCTCACTCAAACCCCCGTACACATGAACAACCCTACACACACAAACACCCATACACATGAACAACCGTACACACACAAACACCCATACACATAAAAAACCCTACACATACCTCACACAAACACCCATACACATGAACAACCCTACACACACTTCTCACACAAACACCCATACACATAAACAACCATACTCACTTCTCACGCAAACACCCATACACACAAACAACCCTACACAGAATTCTCACTCAAACCCCCATACACATGAACAACCCTACACACAATTCTCACTCAAACACCCATACACATAAACAACCCAACACACACAAACACCCATACACATCAACAACCCTACACACGCCTCACTCAAACCCCCATACACATAAACAACCATACGCATATCTCACACGAACACCCATACACATAAACAACCCTGCACATACCTCACACAAACACCCATACACATAAACAACCCAACACATACCTCACACAAACACCCATGCACATCAACAACCCTACACACACTTCTCACACAAACACCCATACACATAAACAACCACACACACACCTCACACAAACACCCGTACACATAAACAACCCTACACACAAACACACATACACATAAACAACCCTACACACAAACACACATACACATAAACAACCCTACACACACCTCACACAGCAGACCCCCCCCCCCTCACCCTCGGCTCGCACGTGAGACGGCACGCACGTGATCAGCTTGACCCAAATTTCTTACATAACAACAACACGCAGACACAGCAAGTACACCCTGGTTCCCAGGCTTCTAACCCCTTCACGTGACTCTACTAGACCATGTATTAGCTAACACCACGGGGCTAGCAGTTACACGACTTCTAATTCAAACGGCACAAACATTACAAACATTAATTCACGGTAAAAAAATAAAAATAAAAATACAACCTACCACAAATTGTAACGCCTTGTTCATTGGGAGCCTCTAGCTCGAATGTTATGTATATCTTTAAGCCTACACATGTTACCACTATTATCGGGATTGGTTGATATTGATTTTTACATATATTTTTATTATAAATAAATTATCCCCCCCCCCCCCTTTCCCATATCAATACCTGTACAGTTTTGACCCCATTTCCCATTCAATATGTCGTGTTTGTGAAACGTACAGTGTCGTACTGCTTTGCCTTATTTCTCTCTCTGAACTGACATGTAAAGCCGTGTTTTTCCCCTCTTATCTTGGGGTGTAGGTAATTCTTTCTCATACAAATAGATAGCGCGTTCTCTATAAGTCCATACCTGTCCATGTAAACATGGCTCTAGGGGCTGGACAAAGCACACAGATATGAGGTTAGAGAAAGTGTATTTAAACTTTGATTAATTTCCATGTAAGCCTAATTTTGATAACTGCACCACAAAGACACCTATAGGTGTACTTGTTAATCAGCTTTATATATAGGTCACCATGCACTTTATTGTAACAAATGTATTATTTACTAATTATTTTACAATCAACAAAAGTGGTAATAATTTTTAAAATTTCTTAATTACTATAAATTTCTCAAACAACTAGTTATTAACAATGTTTGTAATTTGTTTGAGGTGCCCCACGTCTTACATTCTAAATTAGCTTACAACCCCCCCCCCCCCTCCCACACACACACATCGAGGTGGGCCAAGTTCAATGAAGCATAGCCAAAGTTCCAAGAACTCAATGAAATTGGCAGGCCTATCTATATCTCGTTGATAAAACAAACTGCTAGGGCGTAAGGCGAGACAACCCTTGCCGTGCTAACAAACCCTGGCTTAATTTAAGGGAGTTTATCACAGGGGAGGGAACTACGCCTTGTTTTTACAAAAAATAAATAGAATCCAAGAAAGAAAGGTATGGTGGAATTTAATTTTTGCGAATCTCATTACTTGCTTCTAAAAGAAATGATGCGTCATTCATACTAAGTAGTTCCTATATTTACAGAAAGATTTATATTTTATGTTAATGAAATAATATTTGTATTATTTAAAAACATTTACAATCTGAACAACAATAAACGAATTCTCCTTTAAATTCGAGCCGCTTACTTCGACATGTAAATTCTGCCATGCCATTGTATTGTTTATTCTAACAATTAAAACACAACTAGACATCTGTCTTCTATGTTTATACACTGAACTAATTACACGAATAATTTCGAATCATAACACACGGCATAAGGTATACTTACTTGCACAACGAAACAATATAAAAACTTGGAGTCTTATATTCCCACAAGCACACACACGGGTTGAAAGGTTACACAAAAAGATGCCGAAGCCGGGTCCGAAAATTGAAGAAGTCGCCCAGTACCTGGAGAATATGTACACACAGAGTTTGTGTTTTACCTGCGCGACCACGCAAGGGAAGTAACTGCTTCTTTCTATTACCTCTCTTTGATGGGCGTGGGAAAAGGGTAAGGGTAGGGGGGCTGTAACAATATGACTCACCGGTTCTACCCCTGTCCGCTGAGGTAAGTTCTCGCACTCGCTGGATAAGTTATTTCACATCCACGTTTCTTTATCTCATCATATGTACTTAAAAGAAAATAAACATTTTGGATAACTCTCGTAAAAATATTTTAGATATTTTTTTTAAATTAATAAAATCTAAAGCAAAGGATACATGGTATACGACGAAATAAGATGGCCTTAGGTTGAATATTTTATTTCATTGTACTCTGCAGCTCATGGAACTAAACTTTCTCCGAGTGTTTCTAGAGGGGTAGACTAAGGGAAGTGGCAAGCAAACGTTGGTTAATTAAAGCCACAACCATACAGCAATTTACTCAATGTGTCAGATGACGTGTGAGCTATAAATAACCTGAGCACATGGAGAACAGACGCAGTTTGTTTGTATTGAAGAACGTTTGTGTAGTTTTGAAAGACATGATATAAGATGTTGAATTCAATGCCGTTAACTGCAGAGAAGGGAATTGAAGTTATATAGAAGAGTCACGTTCAAGTGCACCAACGCTTCATCTATGTCAGGTAGAAGAGTCACCAAAATGTGCCCCAACGCTTCCCCTGTGTCAGATAGAAGAGTCACCACAATGTGCACCACTTCACCTGAGTCAGGTAGAAGAGTCAAAGTCACATGTGTAAGGATGAAGTGTCACGTGCACCAACGCATCACATGTTGAAGAGTCACGTTAAGTAGCAAGAACCCGGCCTCACCTGTAGAAGAGTCACGTTCACGTGCACCAACAGCCCTACCTCACCTGTAGAAGAGTCACGTTCACGTGCACCAACAGCCTACCTCACCTGTAGAAGAGTCACGTTCACGTGCACCAACAGCCCTACCTCACTTGCCTCAGCACTCGCATTAAGATTGTTGTGATACCTTTTCATTGTACAAATACTTCCCGTACGTTCGCGCATTATCCCGTGAGTTCCATTAAACAACCCCCAACTGTTTACCACGCATCTCACTATCGGCAACAACTTTCAACGAATTTTATGGTAATTTTTTGTTGTGTGTCCATCAGCATCAACTTTCAATGAATGGTTGTTTTTTTTGTGTCCATACTAGCTGCTAGTCGCAATCAAACACGTTATAAAATTATACACTATTTACAGAATCGCATATAAATCATTCCAATCAACTCTATCATATATAAAGTATATACCTTTAAAGAATTATATAAAAATGCCGTCCAGTTTTAAAAATCCTTTTTCTTCCATTGGTCCAGGGCTGGACTGGCTGTGTTCAAGAGGCCCGGGAAATTTTAAAAGTGGCCCCCAACCCCAGATTGAAATTTCATTGTACATTTTAATTTTTTTAGTACCATCAAATTTCTGAATTTTGCGCCTTGGTGTGAATGAATGGTAAAAAAATCCAACAATTTAAAAAAAAAAATCAAATATAATAGGAATATTATAGCCCGTAACTGGTTAAGTTAGTATATATAATTTCATGAAATAACATTTTAAAATATTGGCATTTTAAATATCGATGATGCCATAAGATACGCCATCTGTTTAAACGAATTAAAAAAAAACAACAGCTGAAAATTATTTTATAGGTCTCATTCTGTGAACGTTAAACCACGAGACTTCACTCGTCTGTGCCTTAATGACGCGCCAATTTTCATCACCTCCCTTCCCTCACCCATTGCATCCCTGTGATAATCCCCCCCCCCCCACCACACCCCCCACAACACCCATTGGAGCCCTGTGATAATCTCCCCCCTTCCCCCTCCAGCCCCGTGGTACTCTGAACACCTACTTCAGGTGAGAGAAACACAACCAAAGATCAGAGGTTATCACTAGATCAGAGAGCCACGGGGCCTTCGTCTCACGCCGTTACTAATCTACAGGTACAGACCACAACATTCCATCGGCGTCTACATTTTTTTTTCTCGCTAACTTTTCCCATCTAATTCATGTTTTGGGATTTAGCTATGACCGGGTAGGGCTGGGTTTATATGTGAGAGGGTTTTTTTTTCTCGCTCACTTTTCCCATTTTATTCATGTTTTGGGATTTAGCTATGACCGGGTAGGGCGGGGTTAATATTTGAGAAGTAGAGTTTTTTTTTCTCGCTAACTTTTCCCATGTAATTCATGTTTTGGGATTTAGCTATGACCGGGTAGGGCTGGGTTTATATGTGAGAAGTAGAGGATTCTTTTTTCTCTCGCTAGCTTTGCCCATGTAATTCGTGTTTTGGGATTTAGCTATGACATAGGGCTAGGTTTATACAATTGGAAGTAGGGGAGAGAGAGAAGTAGATATTTTTTTTCTTTCTAACTACCCATATAACTCATGTTTTAGGACTTAACTATCCAGGTAGAGCTGGGTTATGTTGGTGGGGACAGGGGGGAGGGAGAGAGAGAGAGGAGGGGAGGGGGTTGAGAATGGGGGATATATACTGAGATTTCTCTAAGATTAATTTGTTCGGTTCTTCAGAACTTTTTTTTTTCCAGAGTTGAATATTTTATATGAAAACGATATGGGAAAAGACATTCAACGTAGTTAGTGATTACCAGTCTACGATATCATTTAAAAAAAACAATTAAAAAAAAAAACGATAAAGTAAAGCACGGAAACTTGAAATTAAAAATGTGTGGATTTATCTTCAAAGAAATGTGGGCTTTCATGTGAACAATTTTTAAAACAACTTTGACTAAAAAAAAAAAACGTTTCATTACATTTTTCAAACTCCTGTATGTAATAAAATTGTGGGGATCCATAAAGCCAAACCTTACTCAGTTTAAAGCCGCGTTAAGGTGTAAGGCAGGTTATGCTGTGTGAAGTTATAAAAACCTTGTGTGAATATGAGTAATGAATTTTGTCTGGCTGTGAATATTACCTCAGTCTTTGTATGAATATCAACCCTAGTTTTGTCGTAAAGTGCGAAATTTTAAAATAGTGAGGGTTGAGGAAGATGGAGGGGGGGGGGGGGGGGGCGGGGAAATGGGGATAGAGGGTTGCACTTAAAATAATGGGTATGTATAAATATACAATAAATAGGTATGCATGCAAGCCAGGATTTAATAAGGTTCTGTACGTAAATGCTACACGACACATCTTAAAAGAGCGGGTGTAAATCTACTTTATCACTAGGGTGGGGTGAGGGGTGGGGTAGGGGGTGGGATGAAGGGGGGGGGGGTCTACATAATTAGACGACCCTTCTGAGATACAATCTGCAGGACTCTTTAGTTATATAATTAATTTACTTCAACTAATAATTAATTTAGTCACCTCTAATTAATTTAGTTCCCCTCTAAATAATTTAGTTCCCTCTAATTAGCTGAGTTCCCCTCTAGTTAATTTAGTTCCCCTCTAATTAATTTAGTTCCCTCTAATTAACTGAGTTCCCCTCTAGTTAATTTAGTTCCCCTCTAATTAATTTAGTTCCCTCTAATTAACTGAGTTCCCCTCTTGTTAATTTAGATCCCCTTTAATTAATTTAGTTCCCTCTAATTAACTGAGTTCCCCTCAAGTTAACTTAGTTCCCCTTTTGTTTAGCTTCTTTAATTAGTTCCTCTCTGCTTTATTTCGTTTTCTCTAGTTAAATTTAGTTCCCACTAGTTTAGTTCCCCTTTAATTCATTTCGTTCCCTCTACCTCAATCCTCATTGTCTTCCAGTAACGCTCACCTAGTTTATGTCTACACACTACCAGGCTATGCTTGGGGCGCCGTTGTGTGGACTCTGTGTGGTCCAGGTGGGGGGGGGGTGTGATATATATGGCTGCGTGAGTGTGTGAATTGCTAGTTTACTTATATATGTTTTTGTCCATAAATCCTGCTTAGCTTATGCATGTCTGAGTGTATGTTGTGCACTGCTTTATTACCCGTCTCGTCCATACGTCTGTATTCTTAGTTTCAAGAGTCCTCGACCAGATGTCTTAGCCAAGCTATTTAGGCTGTAAATTATCTGGTTTTCTCCCCTACCTAACGATTTACCTCCCTGTATTTAATTTACAGACGAGTGAAGATAGTTGCTCTTTGACCCCCCAGACTTCGCATTTGTATGATTCAATACAAGGGGGTTTAGGGGGGGGGAGGGTCATAACCCCTCCCATGGACCCATATATGTATATATATATATATATATATATATATATATATATATATATATATATATATATATATATATATATATATATATATATATATATATATATATATATATATATATATATATATATATATATATATATGTATATATATATGTATGTATATAAATATATATATATATATATATATGTATATATATATATATACATATATATATATATATATATATATATATATATATATATATATACATACATATATATATATATATATATATATATATATATATATATATATATATATATATATATATATATATATATATATATATATATATATATATATATATATATATAGGATTGTATACATTTGGAAAAAATGTTTGAACCCCTCCCATGACCAATTCCTGGCTACGCCACATTTACAACACATGACGTTCGACCTTATGTCTTCATCAGAGTGAAAGAAGAACAAATAACAATATGATATAAGATATAAAAAGATAAAACAAAGTATGGATGTTGTTCGTTGTGACTTTGAGTGTGTTGTATTCCAGATGTTTAACAAGACTTTAGTCTACCCGTGTCTAACACAGTTAAACAAACCAATCCAGCTGGCTGTAGTTTTAATTATACCAATCACGTCCAATAAACTGCCATACAGAGCTAACGGCTGGCATGTCTGAGAGAAACATATTATTCGGTGCTAGAGATAGAAAGATTTATTGTAGGTATGGTAAGGTTCACGGTACAAGTTTAAGTAGATTTCAATGTTCAAGTTTTGTAAGAAACATGTTTATAACTGAATGCTATGGTGATTTCAATCTTGTGTAATCTATAAAGAAAAGCTGATTTCTGCATATAAATGTGGTTTCTATGGTTAACATCAGTAGGTAACAAAGAAAATATGTTTATTTCTACATGTAAAAAAGCGCGAGAAAAATGTGGTTTCTATACTTATAAAAGTGTTTTTAAACTACCGTAAGACACACATGAACATTTCTTTGTGTTCTTCTTCTTCTTCTTCGTTCTTAATTTTTAATGTTGGAAGGGATTTCCTCCAACACAGTTAAGTATTACTTTTTAGCTTGCCGTTGTCTCCGATCTAAGCCTGTTTTTTTTTTGGATTTGCTTCAGTAGCCTTTGTCCTTATTCTTCTTCTTCGTTCTTAATTTTTAGTGCTGGAAGGGATGGAGCCTTATCTGCCAGAGGGTTTGAACCTGAGACTTATTCGAATTTATCAACCATGAGCTTTTTTTGCCTTTCGACCACGCCTCCATCACAATTAAGGATACGTGTCAACTGACTATGCGCTATTGAGGTAATTGAGGCCACTGACTCCGATTTCAGCCTGCTTTTCTTTTTGGATTTGCTTCCATAGCCTTTGTCCAACCAAGAACAAACTACAAGACAGCAGTTGTTTGATTTTGGAGTTGTCTCTCCTAGAAGAGTGGCTGTCCCCAGCTAACGAGCCTCATCTGCCCGAGGGTCCGAACTCAAGACTTTTCGGTTTAGCAACCTTGAGCTTTACCGACTCGACCAGGCCAACCCCGTTATCCAAATAAGAACAAACTAAAAAGCAGTTTTTTAAATTTGACATTAGAGTTATCTCTCCTAGAAGAGTTGCTGTCCCTAGCTATCGAACCTCATCTGCCCGGGGCTTCGAACTTGGGTTAGCAACAATGACCTTACCGACTCGACCTCGCCATACCCCACAGTTTATGCAGTACAAACATGCTCGCTACAGTACACGTGAATGCTGCGTCAGTGTACAAAAAACAAAATTGGCAGAGAGAGTGAAAGGATTATTTGTGTCAGATACGGCTTACCAAAACCATGTTTTCTTATCTCTTCCTGTGATAAAAGATTGATACACCTGGCGTCTTAACTTAACCACGTCTCAAATTTCAATAATTTTTTTCTCTGAGAAACAGTGCCAAAATAAACTGTTATACATTACATTTATCACTAAAAAACAACTAAAATTAAGCTGAAGGGAACCAGTACAAAACGAATCAAACGAGTAAAGTAACATTAAACTTTACAAAATGTAAATCCGGCTCATATTGGAAACAGCTCAAGGCTCGTCAAGAACCAAAACATAAACATTTAAAAATACAAAGAGTTAAAACACGAAACTGAAATCCTAAAGTGTGAAATTAAAATAGTTAACACCTTTTTTTCGTGCACTGAGCCTAAATTTTTTTTTTTTTTTTGCACCGGAGTTTGAAAATCAAATCAGTGCAGGTTATATGAGAAAAACTGGATTTAAAAGTATATTCGAAAAAAGTAGTAAAATTGTTTTTGAGATAATGGAGAACTTTATTCAAGAAAACTAATGGAAAACTATCTGAGTAATATAATAAAAACGAATACACTAGTTGATTTGCAGATCTCAGGATCTACAGCAGATAAAATAGATTTGATCTGTCTTAAAACTCAGAATACGAAGGGGAAGTGTGGTGAGAACCAAGCCCAGCCGCATTTACTTTCCCTAACGTGAGTTAGGTTTCCACTATGTGGACTCAGGGAGGTCCCGCAGTCTCCGAGATTCGAACTTTAGACCTTCGGGTAAGCAGTAGAGTGCTCTACCACTTTACCACTTGACCAAACATAATTTATTTAAGGCAGGATATACACCATCAATGATATATATATATATATATATATATATATATATATATATATATATATATATATATATATATATATATATATTTATATATATATATATATAATATATATTATATTATATATATACATATATATTATATATATATATACACACACACACACACACACACACACACACATATATATATATATATATATATATATATATATATATATATATATATATATATATATATATATATATATGCCCACTTTGTTTATTTATTTATTTATGGCAGTAAAGGTTTGAAATACTTTCCAATGACTCATCGCTATAAGCTACTGTTCGATTGACACCAGCTGTTAGCTTGTACATATCAATAGATGTGTTAATAAATATAGCTCTGATTTAATACACCTCTCACTGAGCGGTGTTGAGCTAGAATGTATGAAGTACGAACTAAAAAATAACCCTTATCATCTTTTACCTGAGTGGTACACATGCGATAGGGGGGTGGGGGGGTCCAGGAGATAGACAAAACCTTTGAGTCTAGACACGAATGTGCTTGTTTTAAAGTTCTTTTTTTAAAAAGTTAGATATGTTTTCACGTGTTTTAAGTATTATGTGTATGATTTGTTTTGATGTGTTTTAAGTATGATGTGTTTTGATGTGTTTTAAGTAGGCCCTATGATGTGTTTTGATGTGTTTTCAGTATGATGTATTTTAATGTGTTTTAAGTATGATGTGTTTCGATGTGTTTTAAGTGTGATGTGTTTTGATGTGTTTTAAGTATGATGTGTTTTGATGCGTTTTGAGAAAGGCCTATGATGTGTTTTGATGTGTTTTAAGTAAGCCCTATGATGTGTTTTGAAGTGTTTTCAGTATGATGTATTTTAATGTGTTTTAAGTTTGATGTGTTTTGATGTGTTTTAAGTATGATGTTAAACCAGTCTCGTAGACCAAATGTGAACTTGCTGTGTTTAAGTAGTATGTAAGAGTTCATGCGAATCACTCAATTTCTTTAGCCTTAACATACAACTAACGTTGTGTATGCAGATAATTAATAATTAATTATTGCTTTATAGTTGGTGTGATTACAAAACTGAAAATTTTATCTATCCAACTAAGATGTACTCATGCAAAAGACACGTGCATGTTCCCTGCAACCTGTTTCAGATTGATTGAAATATTACTCACGCCTGTCTGACCTACAATAGATTGGGATTTACGCGATCAATTAGGTTACAGTTTACGGTTATTGAGTGTGGAAAATGTTTAAGTATTGATTAATTAAAGGACGTTTTTTGATTAGCTTCACAGTGTGAAGTGTAACTTTGTTAGCAGGCTACGGGGGTGTGGGGTGGGGGGGGAGTGGGTAAAGAATATGGTGACCTTGGTTATATGTCTCACATACATGGAAGTTATGGGGAAATAGTTGTGAGTTAAATGGCTATGTGGATATGTCTTACTTAACATGGCTTTTATATGGGAGTTGTTGTACGTCTTACTTAAATTTGGGGTCTTATGGCGGAGTGGTTGTACATACCAATTATACCCCACCCCCAACCTTCAAGTGCGTTCTATAAGTTTTACAGTGTCGACCTAAGGCCATCACACACACACACACACACACACATACATACATACATACACACACAAACCGCACACAACCAACACACACACACATACATACATACATACATACATACACACACACACACTCAACCAACACACAGACGGACTTACAAGACCCACCCGGACTTAAATCGTACAAGCTGTCTGATGCCGAGTATCGAATAAAGCTGAGTGAACCGCATTCACCGACATCCGGACCTGGCTAAAAAAAAAAAGTAGGTGTAAGTACACCAAGGGGCGGGTCACAAGCTGGTGATGTTTACATAATACAAACCCACGTGACCACTTCTTGACGCAGGGGGTGGGGGAGAAGGGGGGTGGTAATCTAGTAAGTAAAGTTTTAATAAGGCACGAATAGCATGCTAAGATAAAAAAAAAGGAAACGAATCTTGTCAAGCTACTATACTTTGGGATTTCCACTAGGATGATCGGTTTATTTAGTAAGGTTTTTGTTTGGAGAGAATCCAATACCTGTCACAGTTTTAACGTAACCTAAACAAACATGTAGAAAACTGGTCACGATGACCTGTAGGAAAATGTCTTCAGTAAACAAAATATGCTAATTAAAAATCTGATATTTATAGTTCCCAGAAGCACTTGAGGCACCCACGTATTATATTAGTTGGATCTGTTGCACACAGATACGTTTATGCTACTATCATTCTCTATGTATCTGTAAGCAAGAGCCTCTTTAAGGAGCTAAAGGCAAAGCAATCGGCGGAGAGGAGGGTATGACGCTCTTTCATACATAACTAATATCTGTAACATAATCGTAGCAAAGCGGCGACAGGTAGGATGGGGGGGGGAGGAGGAGGTGTTCCGTTCCATTCGGGTGACACCATCCAAGGGAGTTGCACCATAATAGAAGGTACTCATTTCAATGAGAAAGTCTGCCATTTATGTTATATACATTATCAGACACAAGTGATACAGCAAATTGCGTCTATTTTAACTTTATTATACCAGTAGTCGTTATCGAATGAAAATGGGGGTGAGGGGGGGGGGGGGGGTGACACCTTCGGTTACCGCACCGGCGGTTCTAAAATATTGTCTAAATGACCTTGCTAATTAAAAACAACTAGGTTTTTAATGCCTTATGTTCCGCTATTGTCCTGGTCTGTTTATCTGTCTGATACTTGGTCTGTTCTGTCTGTCTGTCCGTCAGTCTGATTGTGCTGGTATTAAAATATATTCAAATGATCTTGCCTGTCTCCAATAATCTTAGCTATCGACTATTAACATAGTCTAAATCTCCAATGATCTTTTAATACAACAAAATGGCAACACAAATATAATAATTTAATCAACCAAATTTCCAATAAGATTGTCACATGACCATAAATTATGTAATAAAACTATTGCATCAATGTATTTGTACGCATAAAATCATGTTGGTAACAATCAGTGTTTCTTCCAGACTTTTTTCTCCGGGGGGGTCACTTGAAATTTTCGGGGGGGGGGGGGGGCGGTAGACTTTCTTCGGGGGGGGGGGGGGGCGGACACTGTTAAAAGTATATATTTTATATATAAATTATATAAATTTCATTTCGGTCGGGGAGGGGGGGGGGGGCGATAAAAAAATTTCCGAAGAGATGCCTGGAAGAAACTCGGGTAACAATGCATTGGCCGTTTCATTTTTATTACACGAGCGATTGTAAACACGTTTTTAAAACTTGGCTAATCCAAAGAAAAAAAGGTCCGATAACTCTGATAAAAATCGCCGAGTTTAGAATTTGTTTATAAAATCGTGCACATAAACGTCGTTAAAAAATTCTAGCGCAGAAAGGATTCTGTTGTTTAGAAGTCTAAATAACTTAGTTCAGTTTGGCGTCAAGCGAGGAAAAGATTATAAACTTAAGGATAGTCAGTTTGATTTTCTACGATAAGAGTTAAAAATATCGCTATGATCTTTATCAGCCATAGAACTATTTGTATAAGACTTTTCAATGAGTAGCAAAATACTTTTAAACAAGTACGCAAACCTTACTTTCAACTATAGCAGGGGTCTCCAGACTTTTCAGTCCGAGGGCCGCATTAACTATCAAATTTCAGTTCGGGGGCCAGTTTCTTCTTCATTTTTCTGGGCAAAGTTCCTCAGCCATCACCAACAAACGTTTTTTTCATGGACAAAAAGTTCTCCGCGGGCCGGATGAGAGGACATCGCGGGCCGCATCCGGCCCGCGGGCCGTAGTTTGGAGACCCCTGAACTATAGGATACAATTGCTTTGACAATGCAGAAGCGCTAGGTAATGTAAGTGAGATTAATCTATGTTGAACCAATTAACGAACATTTTTTCATCAACAAACAGTATTGTTTTGTTGAGGACAAGGCTAAGGCAAGGGATGTAGATGAGATCATTTTTTTTTCTTTGTTTACACAATGAAAAAAAAAATAAAGGCTACTTTTTAAGCAGACACCGCTTGTCACCGCGTCTAAAAATAACCTAGAGCGGAAGTCGCATCTTTAAGTCACGGAGCAATCAGGTGTAAGCGGTGGTTGACAACCACGTGTGTTGGGTCATGTTGACACCAACGTTTACCTAACCTATTATTGGATTAAAAAAAAAAAAGAACCGGTCCTATTTCCATTTAACCGTGACGCTAATCCTAACTAATCCAGCTCCAATCACGATTCAGCTCAAATTACCAATTATCTGAGAAAAAAACAGAATTAATGTGAGATTTAAATTAAGAGCTTAAAAAAATCAAGTAGCTAAATAACTGATCGAATCAATTGTCAACGAAGTAAATAGATTTTTTTTTTCAATTCTGCCGTCCTCGCAATAAGATTAAGTCTTTGTTACAAAGTTTTATCTATATTAAAAACAGTATTTGATTATAAAATTGTATCTTTGTTTGAGTTATTATCTTTGTTATAATTTATAATCCTAATTATAACATAGACAGAGTTTCTTTCTATTCTTCCCCTCCCTGAACAAAATAGAATTTCTATAGAAATATATTCTTTTACCAGTGTCCGCTCTCCCCCCCCCCCCCTCCCGAAAACTTAAATTCCACCCCCCCCCCCCGCCGAAAAGGAAAGTCTGAAAGAAACACTGACATAGTATCTTTGTTGTAACATAATATATCTTTATAACAAAGACAGTTAATTATAACATATTATCCTTGTTATAACAGATTATGTTTATTATTACATTGTATTTTTTATTAACAGATAGTATCTTTGTTATCACTGGAACTCTCAAAAGTGTAAAATTCGCTGAAGCTAAAATCTGAAGATAAAAACAGCAGTAAAAAATGTACGATTTAGAAAATAAGTTTCCAGTTCTGTTTGAAAGTAATGCACTAAAAACATCAAAATATTATTTTTTAATTTACATGAAAAAAAATGTGCATAGCCCGATGTACACTCTTCATGGTGTAGTTTTAAAAAAACTTAAAAGTAAACAGTTTCGCTAAAACGAATCAAAACAAAACGACCATATTTACTACTGCTAGCATATCTAAGTTTAAACGAGGTACATATCTTCTTTTCTAAACCCTTAGTGATCGTATATTTTCTTAAACCAATAATTTTGTCTAAAATAAATTTCAACATAAAACAACACAAGATTTAAGTTAAAACTCGTTACAATAAATCAACCCAATGTAGTTTTATTAACGTATCTAACCTAAATATAAATAAATAAATTTATATTGCTTTTCAATAAAGTTTTTTTTTTTCTAAAACTGAAAAATGGCTTTTTAGAGTAATAATTATTGATAACAATATGTGACCAATTTCGAGTCGAATTCACTACATACATAAACATTTCTTTTAATAATAATTTACTATTAATAACTATTATTGATTGAATTAATTTATTGCGGTTTAGTGCTAATAACATAACAAGTAGGCTTAACTTTTATACAAAACACCAAACTATTGCTTTTAGAACTAAGAGAGATTGTATCACATAAGTGGATGTTTTTTAACGCTGTATTGGTTACAATTTAAATTAATGGTGCATTAAAATGTACCCTATCTTTGTTGTCTAACACCGCATTTACACTTGCGACACGCATACTATAAACGTATAGAAAAAACAACTTCGCCGTACGTGAATTTTTTCAGAACATAATAAGGGAGCTTACTAAATTATTGACTTATCGCGAAGCTTTGTTTTTCTAAACATGTATATTACGCAGTGTAATACTACCCAAATAATATTTTTATCGTTATGTATCGTTTCATTACTCCCATTCAGTGTTTCTTTCAGGCATTTCGTGGGGGTGGGGATCGCACCCCAAGGAGCATGTCTACCGACCCCCACCCCAGAACGATATAGAATTTATATAGAAATGATATACTTCTACCAGTATCCGCCCCCGGAAAATTTAATCCGACTACTCTTCACCCCCCCCCCCCCGGTAGAAAAAAAATATCTGAAAGAAAGTGCTCCCATCCCTGTCTTCTTCATGTCAATAAACATGTTAATCAGAGCGATGGTGTCAAGAATATCTGACGACGACGTGGATGGATGTGTTTTTAAGTGAAAGAAAAAAAAAGTGAAAAAAAAAAAGGAAAGACACGGCGACAGATGAAAGAGTCAACACATCCGGCCGAGACAGGGTTGTTGACTGGTCGTCCATCATGCAATGTTAACTTGGTCGGGACAAACTTCGAGCAGTTGAAAACTGGCCGTCAATTTGGTCTATAAAAAGTTAATTTGCTCGTTAAAAAAACCCTCGACCAATTATAACTGGCCGTCAATTTGATCTATGAAAAGTTAATTTGGTCGTTAAAAAACCTCGACCAATTATAACTGGCGTTCATCTGGTCTATGAAAAGTTAATTTGGTCGTAAAAAACCTTGACCAACTGAAACCTTGCCGCATCAAGTATCAATATTGTTACACACACCAACGAGTTGATTACAATTTCTCACATGGACATAAATTCCCAATAATCATTAGGGCCTACTTGGTAGCTAATTATTAGTAGCATGTTTTACACCAAAAGTGAGATCTAAGATTTTGAGTATTTGATAATTAATTAGTAAATTACATCCAATCTAATTACCATTATGCTTACAGCTCGAGCTAGTTTTTAAGCTGGAGCTGGCAGTAAAACCTGGTCTGCTATCATCCTCAGCAAGTTGATGGCTAACGTGTCGGGAAGTGTTGATAATCTGATTGCTGCAGTATTGAATATTTGCATCACCTACACCCATATCCAATGGGGAAGTGTTGATAATCTGATTGCTGTAGTATTGAATATTTGCATCACCTACACCCATATCCAATGGGGGAGTGTTGATTGCTGCAATATTGAACATTTGCATCACCTACACCCATATCCAATGGGGAAGTGTTGATTGCCTGATTGCTGCAGTATTGAATATTTGCATCACCTACACCCATATCCAATGGGGAAGTGTAGATTGCCTGATTGCTGCAGTATTGAATATTTGCATAACCTACACCCATATCCAATGGGGGAGTGTTGATTGCTGCAATATTGAACATTTGCATCACCTACACCCATATCCAATGGGGGAGTGTTGATTGCCTGATTACTGCTGCACGTGATATTTGTTGAATTGCCCAATGGTAGTACCAAAAGGGCCCCCGCAGCTCCATGATCATGTTTCATTACTCGTTTGTAATGTACGTGTGAGCTTTTCAAATGATGACCAGTGTTTCTTCCAGACTTTTGCTCCGGGGAGGGGGGGGGGGGGCACTTGAAATGTTTTTTTTTGGGGGGGGGGGGCTGACTTAAATTTCCGGGGGGGGGGGGGAAGGGGCGGACACTGTTAAAAGTATATATTTTCTATATAAATTCCATTTCGTTCTGGGGAGCGATATACTTGCTTCCAAGCCTCCCCCCCCCCCAAGAGATGCCTGGAAGAAACTCTGCCGTAATTTTCCCAAAGCTATATGAGCATGTCCAAGGAGAAGAGTGGGAGCCCAGTTGATGTGTTGTATGATTTGTGAAGTTTGCTGATCTACCTGGACAAATGGAATAAGAAAAAAAAAGACTTGACATAAATAGTGGGTCTACTCAAAAATAAGATTAGCCAAATAGTAGAAAAATAACAACTTAAAAATATCAATAATAACGTGATTACTTGTAATGTTAATTGACTATATCTAGTACATTAGTACTACTACTATTAATAATTTAATAATTAGTAATATGCTAGTATAATGCTATAGACACTTTAGAAGCCTAATTACTAGATCTAGTACTACATTTCCCTGGACTTGAAATCACTATCAAACAGTGGCGTAGCTAGGTCGGGTGACACCCGGTGCGGCATTTTGATTTTGTGGTGTGTCCCCCCCCCCCCCCCCCAAAAAAAAAAACCCCAACAATCTAAGTTTACTTAAG
Source organism: Physella acuta (assembly GCF_028476545.2). Classification (NCBI taxonomy): domain Eukaryota; kingdom Metazoa; phylum Mollusca; class Gastropoda; family Physidae; genus Physella; species Physella acuta. The sequence continues at coordinate 247,629 of NW_026731746.1, read as the reverse complement.
AGTAATGATGTTTATCAATAAGTCTGTTAATGATACAGTTGAATGTAGCATTGTTTTCTCTATAGTTAGCGTGTTAACGTCATAGTGTCATCCCCACCCCCTTGTAATAATTGTTGATTTGTACTTAAGAGACCATATAACTTTAATTAACCCTTAATAAAACTATCAACAAAGCATTTGTCTTCTGTACATTTTGCAATGTTTTGCCTTGGTGTCACCCCCCCCCCCCCTCTAAATGGTGTCACTCGGTGCAGTCCCCATTACGCCTCTGCTATAAGATACATATTTAAAAAAGACACATTTTAGATCTAATTCTTGCTATTCTTTACCGACTAAAATATTTAGAATCTAAATTTAAATAATATTTTAGATCTAGATTTCTATCTTTCTAGCGAAATGGAGTCATCGCTCAAACTAGTTCAATAATTTTAATTTATCTTGCTAAAACTAGATAGGCCTACAAATACTGTCATATACAACTATTTAATTTTAGAGTTTATTAGACTATCAATTAAAATTATAGTATAATTAGTTAATTAATAATTATAGCTACTTTAGCCTTACTTAACTCTAGACTCTAGGTAGAACTATGTACTTACGTAATAGTAATACTAGATCTAGAATCTATATAGAATCTACCTAGACTACATATACTACTGCTGAAGCAGACTTACTTTTATTCAATAATTCAGTATTCACTAGGACTAGACTCTACTCTTAACTACTTTAGATTCTAGAATATTTAGATCTAATCACTGTAATTAGTAATTTAATTAGGCCTATTCTTTATAGTTATTTAAATAGAGTGCAGAAATTATTTTCTACTTTTTAGTGCATTATTAAAACGTTTTTTATGAATTTTTTTCCGTACTTTAAATTTCTAATGCAATAGATTTGCATGACTAAAAAAACCCAATGCGCATCTAATGAACATGATAAAGCGCTTATAATAGTGCGGAATAGTTGGATGAGACTGCCTTTAGACACAATTTTAATTGATTCATAAAAAATTAATTAGGCATTCAATCAAGTCAAATGTAAAGGTAAGTTTGCATTGTCTTCATGGTCTTGACCAACGGTCCAACTACAAACCGTATATATCAGTTAGAAGTGCCTGTAATTTAGCTCGGGCGGTTTGATCTAGACTGACGACAGACCGACGACAGACAGTGAGTTAAATAAAAGCTTGTAAAAACATGCGCCCCTAGACGTCGGCGTTAATACATGATAGATCTAAACATAATCTGGAGCATTAGGATCAGTGTTTCTTCCAGACTTTTTTCTCCGGGGGGACTAAGCCCCCCGAAGAGATGCCTGGAAGAAACTCTGATTAGGATGTATCAGGCTCCAACATTTGAATAACCTACTTTTCAGAAAATCGGCGTTAGTTTGGTAAAATTTAATGTCGATAAGACACATAGATAGAACTAGATCAGACACAACTAGATCTAGCTCTTGAGATCTTGTAAGTAGTCATCATGCGGACTGAAGTCGGCGAGCAGCGACTGTTTGTTGTTTTTTTCCGTCTCAACAGCTAGGAAGTTCAAGAGCGTTGGCTGCCGTATATAACCTAGACAAGAGCTCATCTAGAGGGTATACTTCCATTTCCAGCTGATGTTATTTAGTTCATCCTCCTGAACAAATGAGCCTTGAAAACAAACGTATGTCAAACTCAACTTCAGGAGCAGGTGCTGTCGGAGGATGAGTAGTAACGGATGCTGGGGCATGGTTTAACTCACCAATGCCTGGTCACAAGCCCAGGATGCGAAAGTAGGAGGTGGACATGTCAAGGCTGGATAGGACTACTAGGATTGAAGCAGTGGCGTAACGAGGTCGGGTTTCACCCCGGTGCGGCATTTAATGGTGTCACCCCCCAGAGGCGTAGCGACCCTTCCCGGGGACACACTTTCAATTTTCGATTTGCATCCATCCCCCCCCCCCCCGTCAAACTTTCGATTTTTGCACCCCCTCTCAAACTTTCGATTTGCACCCCACCTCCTCAAAATTTTCTTTATATATTATGATATTTTTTGCCTTGGTGTCACCCCCCCCCCCAAATGGTGTCACCCGGTGCGATCCGCACCCCCCGCTGCGCCTCTGCTTTGAAGTTCCCTTTCAAACCTGACGGTCAATGGAGCAAGTGAAGTGGAGTTCACTTATTTCTATTACCTCGGCATATGAAGAGATAGTGTGGTCAGCACTATGCCCAGCCGCTTTAATTACCCTAACGTAAGTTAGGTACCCATCAGAGTTGGGTGGACTTGAACCCGGATTTGAACTCGAGACTTACGGGTTAGCAGTCCAGCTCTCTACCGCTGTATTGTTTTTAGTCGGTCTTGTGTTCGTTATGTGACATTGACAAAATGCTGTGGGTGTTCGCACCGTGCAGGCACCTACCTCACATTAGGGCGTGTACCCCACTCTACGGCGTGTTCCTCACACTACGGCGTGTTCCCCACACTACGGCGTGTTCCCCACACTAGGACGTGTTCCCCACTCTAGGACGTGTTCCCCACACTACGGCGTGTTCCCCACACTACGGCGTGTTCCCCACACTAGGACGTGTTTCCCACACTACGGCGTGTTCCCCCACACTACGGCGTGTTCCCCACACTACGGCGTGTTCCCCACACTACGGCGTGTTCCCCACACTACGGCGTGTTCCCCACACTACGGCGTGTTCCCCACACTACGGCGTGTTCCCCACACTACGGCGTGTTCCCCACACTAGGACGTGTTCCCCACACTACGGCGTGTTCCCCACACTAGGACGTGTTCCCCACACTACGGCGTGTTCCCCACACTACGGCGTGTTCCCCACACTACGGCGTGTTCCCCACACTACGGCGTGTTCCCCACACTACGGCGTGTTCCCCACACTAGGACGTGTTCCCCACACTCCGGCGTGTTCCCCACACTACGGCGTGTTCCCCACACTACGGCGTGTTCCCCACACTACGGCGTGTTCCCCACACTACGGCGTGTTCCCCACACTACGGCGTGTTCCCCACACTAGGACGTGTTCCCCACTCATGGACGTGTTCCCCACTCATGGACGTGTTCCCCACTCTATGGTGCCTATTCACTTGCAAGACAATTTGAAATTTTGATGTAGTGTGAAACTAGTTCAGGTTTCCACATATTTAAAAAAACTTTTTTTTTAAACATTTATTTTGTGTTGAATCAACATCCAAATTCTATTCAATTACCTAATGGTTTTCTATTTCAACAACAATCGACACGGTCTGGGGACGATATCCTACCCTGCTTCCATTCGTAAACTTGGACATAATTTTAAAGACACAATTTATAACCCCAAAACTGATTCCACCCTAACTTCACTTTCTGTTATTATATGATGGATGTGGTCAAAGAAAGATAACCATTGTAATAAACATCATCTTTTTACGTAAGAGTTATGTTGTGAACACTTACACAAGAAAGATAACCCTTGTAATAAACAAAATCTTTTTACGTAAGAGTTATGTTGTGAACACTTACACAAGAAAGATAACCTTTGTACTAAACAAACTCTTTTTACGTAAAGGTTATGTTGTGAACACACGTACACTCCTTACGGTTGATCTGGTGCGTAGCGCAATAAATAAGACGGACCACCATAAACGTGTTACAAAGCAAGACGAAATGAAACAAAGGCTCGTTAACAATAAAAGAGTTTAATATCTACACTATATACAACTACAGACTATTCTAAATACATACGCTAGTAGACAAAATAAGGTACAGTGGCTATCTAACAGTACATAACTAACCTACTCAGAAAAAGATACAGTGGCTATATAACTATCTAACTGTACAGAACTAACCTACACTAACCTTGTGGAAGAACTGGACAAAACTGAGGCAATCCCACACGTTACACACAGCTTATATACCCTCAAACCAACAGGTACAAACCGGACTATCACAATTCACAGCAAGATGATTGAACAGGGACGAAGGGGACAGAGTACAATGTATAAACAACATTCACCACTTATTTACTACACCCCCACCGCTAACTCAAAAATTATAGAAAGAATTTTTTTACCCAAAAACCTTTAATTACTTTAACTTTAGTTATAGTGAGTTAAAGTAACATGATGAACGAAAATGCAGCGAGGACTACCTAATAATGAAACGTGTATGGGAAAGCCAAACTTTAAAACTAAGGATTTAATCTACAGAGTAATCTGTGTATAACGAATGGATGGAAGTGTGACGCGCATAAAAGACATAGACGTGGAAGGTAGAGAACGTTGTTGCCATTAATTGAATGCTAAGTAGTTCGGGTTATGCTGTTGTTGTGGACAGTGGCGTAGCCAGGATCGTCTCAGGATTTGCACCCCCCCTCAGACTTTTGATTTGCACCCCCCCTAAAACTTTCGATTTGCACCCCCCTCAGACTTTTGTTTAACACCCCCCCCCCCCCCCCCTCAAACTTTCGATTTGCACCCCCCCCTCAAACTTTCGATTTGCACCCCCTCATACTATATATATAATCCGAGGGGTCTATGGGGGGGTATGAACCCCCCCCCTAACCCCCCCCCCTGCCTACGCCTTGTGGAAGGTAGAGAACGTTGTTGCCATAGATTGAATGCTAAGTAGTTCGGGTTATGCTGTTGTTATGGACGGTAGAGAACGTTGTTGCCATAGATTGAATGCTAAGTAGTTCGAGTTATGCTGTTGTTATGGAAGGAAATCTGTGCACTGTAAATGACCAGTCTACTGACGTTCTTAGTACTTTTGAATAAAAAAAAAGCAAAAGAAATAAGTATCCTGTCTAGTATATTCACGTAGTTTGTCATCTAGGAATATTGGCAGTGGAACGCCCACAATTATGGTATGGAAAGGTGAAGCCCTCTCACAGCAACCTTAACACATCGTGAAGCAGCGGGTTATCTGAAATTTCAATGATACCTGCATCTAATAATTTTCTTTAATTTCCTTTCTTACCTGATCTCTGTAATGTAACAATACAATATGGGTGTAATTAAATAGGAGTGTCTGGTGTTAGTCGAATTTTGTGTTCAATGGCATTCGGAATGACCGATAATTTAATTTCTCCCTTGAACTCTTTAGGTATAATGACTGATGTTTATATTTAAGTAGGATTCATCATTAAGAGGGTATAGTTTGGATTTCATATTCACTCCCTCCCCCCCCCCCCCCAATATCGTCCTCGCTTATCATGGCACTGTAAATCAGCCATCTGTTCGGGTATCTCCAAATCAGACTCAGACGGTCTTATCTTGAAAGGACCCGGTATGTTGATATGGACAATTTTCTTTTTATCATTGTTTACTTTATAATCTACGTTTGTTACTCTTCTGGAGACTGTATCGGGACCCCTCCATGCCAATTGTAGTTTATTCTCCCCTTGAGTGTAAAAGTATCCTCTCATGATCACCAATCTTAAATTTCCTTCATTTCCCCCCAACGTTTAGTCTTGCTCTATATATTTCAGGGTTGTAAATAAGTAGGCAAAGTTCCCTTTCAAACCTGACGGTCTAAGGGGCAAGTGAAGTAGAGTTCACTTGTTTCTGTTACCTCTGCATATGAAGAGATAGTGTGGTCAGCACTATGCCCATCCGCCTTTACTCTCCCTCAGAGTTGGGTGGACTTGAACCCGGGTTCGAACTCGAGACTTACGGGTTAGCAGCCTAGCTCTCTACCTCTAGGCCACTCCGTCCCGTTTCAGGGTTCAGTCTATCATTAATGAGCAGGGACTTCATTATATCCATAAGACCCTTGGTGTTTGCTACATAAACCAATTCAGATGGGTGTGGCACTTCTCTGTAAGCAAATAACAGGCATGGTAAATATAGATCCCGATTGTCAGCATTCCCCTTAGAAACTTTACATATTTATTTTATCAAGGCGTTCACATGTTCCGCTGCATTGGGGATGGTATGGGGACGTAGAGGTCTGTATAATCCCCAGCACGCACGAAATCTGTCTGGTAATTTCTGATGTAAATTGGGGTCGTCTATCTTATATTACATCGAGAGATCCAGCTCTTGAGGGCACTTGTATTAAACAGTTTACAATGTCCTACAAGGAAGTATATTTGAGGGGGAATCAAGTAGCAATGTCAACTATAGTCAAAACAAATCTACGTCCCCTTGCGAATATTCATTGTAAGGGTCCAATAAAGTCTATTGCTATCTTTTCGAATGGCCCGAACGCCAAATCAGGTTTCTGAATTCTGAGAGAGGGGTTTTCGTTTTTGTCATGCATACAGTACAAGATTGTTTATAAGCTGATATATCTTTATCCATCCCACGTCAATAGAATACTGCTTGAATTCTTTGCTTTGTTTTCTCCTACCCATATGTCTAACCAAACATAGATCATGAGCTTGACTATAATTTTCCTGTATCTTTGTGGTATTACTATTTGCTTGTATCAACTGATATGGCCTCTAAAGGTTCTTGTAAGTGTATTATCTTTGATAATAAACTCATGACCTGTGGATTTGGAAGAAGTTCTGGAGTTTTTCCCAGCCAGCCGAACTATTTTTTTAAATTAAACTACGATCGTTTCTCTGTTCCTCTTGGAATTGTGTGGGGTCCATAGTCCAGTATAACTCATCGATTCGTTGACGTTGGGTGACCATGGTTCCATTATTTCAATAATCACCAACAGTTCTATCCAATTCCAGAGGCGTAGCGAGGGGGGGGGGGGGGGGGGGCGGGGAGTGCGGACCGCACCGGGTGACACCATTTAGGGGGGGGGTGACACCAAGGCAAAAAATAGCAAAATATATAGAGAAAAATTTGAAGGGGGGGTGTGCAAATCGAAAGTTTGAGGGGGGGGGGGGTGCTGCAAATCGAAAATTGACACCCGACCTCGCTACGCCACTGTCCAATTCCCTGGTTCTCCCTTCCTTTATAATCTCCTTCCTAGTTTGTTCCCTAGTCTGTACCATGTTTATGTGATGTCTAGTCATCCACTCTGAAATCTGGTTATCAGATGGATCAAATACCCTTTTTATGTTCCCCAGAATAAAATCATATGGTCCTTTAGTGAAGACTGCAGCCTTAACACTACACGTAAAGTAAGGTGTCTTTATATTAATAATTGCGATGGGCCACGAGTGAATGATTCCCTCAAACCCTTCTACCCTCACTTCCCCACCCCCCTGTATATTGATGCGATTGTACAAAATTCCTTCTAACACAACAAACATTTGCCCGAATATCCCTAAGTGTCCTAACAATTCTATCCCCTACCCAGCACTGTATAGTACCCAATCTAGTATTTGTACTACTGCTTAGAACTAATGCTAGTCATCTGCTATTATTAAGGTTACTACCCCCGCCCCTGTTGGACAGTCTCTCTTTAACTGACCAAATCCCTGACACACAGAGCATTGAATGGCTTCTCAATGTTTGCCTCCCCATACCTGCAGCTTGTAGTTGTATGTCCTTTCTTTTCTTTCTTCGTTCTTAATTTTTGGTGTTGGAAGGGATCGAGCCTTATCAGCCAGAAGGTTCAAACTCGAAACTTTTTCGAATTTATCAACCTTTGCCGACTCGACCATGCCTCCATCACAATTAAGGATAAGTGTCAACTGGTTATGCGCCATTGAGGCCATTGACTCCGATTTCAGCCAGCTTTTCTTTTTGGATTTGCATCTATAGCCTTTGTCCAACCAAGAACAAACTACAAGGCAGCAGTTGTTTGATTTTGGAATTGTCACTCCTAGAAGAGTGGCTGTCCCCAGCTAACGAGCCTCATCTGCCCGAGGGTTCGAACTCGAGACTTTTCGGTTTAGCAACCACTTTTCGGTTTAGCAACCATGAGCTTTACCGACTCGACCACGCCGACCCCTGTTGTATGTCCTGATTGTCTACATCGGGAACAATATATATGTCCTGATATGGAGTAGTTCTATCTATGCTAGGCCCCTGTTGACGTTTACCGTGCTCAATTGACCATCCATCCCTGTTAATCTCCTGAGCGTGTGCAGTAAAGATATTATTTTGGTTTCCTAATGGGCCTGTCAGGTATTTTTGTCATAGGTCCACTTGCCTCCTTCGTCGCAAAAGTTTGTACTAATTCCTTCAATTCCAGTTTGCAAGCGTAATCACATTTTATTGAAATTGTTGCTAATTCCACGAGTCTATTTTGTATTTTACGACATAGCCCCCCCCCCCCCCCTTAGAAAATTGTAAGTGCTTTCCCCTCCCCCTCCCTCCCCGGAGAAAAAAAAATTGGGAAAAAACCCACTAAAATAAAACACACAGTTCTTGTAGTGTTGGTCTCTCTGCAGTCCTCACAAGGTGAGTTCCAAAACGGAACTTACCTGTTTTAAGCTTGACTGTCTTTAGTTATAATTGTAAAATGTCTATATTGTGTTATTATGTAACGATTTTTTTCGCTTAAGAAAAATAAAATGTTATAAATGTTATAGATTCCAGCTTAAAATTGTTGTATATGAATCCTTTAGGAGAGGGTGAAAAATATGAAAAGACAAATAATTAGATGTTTAATTTACGACTAAGACTATGTCTACTTACATTAAGTATTGCAATCTACAATGGCTACTGATGTATTTGTTTTTCAACTTGATAATACTAAAAAAAAACTACCTAACTATTTTGTTTAGAATATAAGCGCTCTATAATTTTTAAATAATAACTTAAAGTTGTATTTATATGTAAGCTGTCAACCTAAGGTGCAGGAATTTGAAATGAATGTAAAGTTTAGCAAATAGATAACTGTTATTCAAGGGAAATAACTTTCACAAGAATAGCAACATTAAACAAGTGTAACTAAGACATGCTTGAAAAACACAATTAAACGCTCTAAATTTCATTATGTAATAATTATAACAAACCTTTTAAATTAACTATGTAAGCTTGTAAAATCAATATATTCTACTTCTTGAATACTTAACTGTATGTTTTGTTTGAAAATTCTAACACGGTAGCTTTATTATGGCATACTTCTATTCAATTTTGATGACAAACTTTTGGTTTCTAATATTTAGGACATTATATTATAGAGAATTTTAAATCCCCTTGATAAAGCGAATCCAAAATGGCAGCAACCGGCCAAATCACAGATCCTGAACTTGCTAATGCTTTTGCTGAGTTGTCCATGAAAAAGATTTAAGCAGAGAATCAGATCCGCCTATCCAATGCACAGATTGAAGGCTTAAACAGGAAAATTCAGCATCCCCAGCTTGTTGAATCTGAGGTGACCAGTCTACCATCTGATGTTCCTGTTTACAAGACTATTGGGAGAATGTTTTTGTTTCAAAGCAAGGATGAAATAATTACAGATTTAAAAAACAAACAACAGACATTTGCTGAAAAAATTAAAGTTCTAGAGTCATCCAAAGAATACCATCAGAGAAATATGGAAGAATTCAAAAACAATGTTAGAGAACTAGTGATGACCAAGCAAAATACTCGCTGATTGATATCCACATTCACTTATCCGCTTTTCATATGTGTCTGTATGATTCAGTTAATTTTTCTTGTTTATGATGTGTCAGTGTCATCAGTGTGTTGTGGTTACCTGAAGTTGTTGTATCTGATGATAGCTTATGGCTATTTTTTAAAATGAACCTGAAGAAGTATGATTGCCTGTGTTTTATCAAACTGCAACTTTTTGAACTAACTTATTTTAGAACTGAGCCTTTTTAAAAATACTTTGAGGTGGTTATGCGTGCTTTTATTAGTTTTAATCATGAATAATAAGTATTTCCTATGTCATTATAGATTTATTTTTAAGAATAATTGTTAATGACTGCTTAACTCCCTACTACATTGTTTTAATAAAACAAACATGATATGATGCAAATATTGCTTATGTAGCAAACCAAATGCTTTATGATACTGTATAACCATTCAATCTGGTTTGAGTTGGAGAACATCAACTTAGTAAATATTCTGTTTTCCACATGGTTTTTTGTATTCATTAAACCAATGAAATAAATCTTTTGATATCATTTAAAAAAAAAAAAAAAAAAAATTGATAAAGGGACGCCTTTTAAACAATCAAACACGGATACCCGAATTAGACATTGCTAGAATTATTGATTTTATATAGAAATTATATTTTGAAAAACAGAAAGCTTACGGTAAGTTATAAATTCCATCCTATTTAATATTATATACTAATACTGTAAGAGCGGTAATATAGATTCCTAAAAACTAAAGATTGTTCAACTAGAGAACGCCTACCTTTCTTTGTAGTGTGTTCAGTACTGAATTAAAATCATCGTACGTACGATAAACTCGTCTACTCGATATACTCTACTACATTCACAACACATACCAAGCTTTGATACTTAAACATAACTAGACTCGATGCTCCAGAACTATGACATTAACTCGTTTAACTTCACCAAGCTCTACAAACGGCACTCCCAATCAACAACGATTTCACTGGACCTACTTCTACACTTTAACAGTCAATATAATTCTATACCTTAATACTACAAGAATCAACAGCCCCGAGAACTACGATACTTCATCACCTACATTCTCATTTCTCTATTACCAATCAGATTCCATTAAACCTACAACTACAAAACAGCCGAATGAAAATTATGACACTTTAACACTTCGATACTTTATACCTACGAAACCATATCAGTAATAGCCACGGTCGGTACTCCCAAATCTAAACGATTCATCAAAACTTACCAAACAAGTAGGCTACACTAATTTGAAAACCCCGTCATTACAAAACTCTATACACCAGGACAGATTTCTAATTCAAAGTCAGAGAAAACGAGACTTACAAGCCCTACTAAAATTAGATAACCGTTTGAAATGTTCAAAATTTAAATTATGAACTTATTTAATCGGTTTGTACAACAATTTTATGACACCAAATTAAAAAGGCAAAGTGACTGGTAAAAAGCGCCCCGACCTTTCCAAATTAGGGAGGTGGGGTTGCATTTTCAGTATCGCAAATAAATATAGGCCTAGATAGATCTAATTTTGGGGTGGGGTGCAAAAGTGATATTTCTTCCTTGGTGCCGAGATAGCTCGCTATACCTTTATAAAAGTTATTAATTATTTGCTATTTTTGATAATAGCGATAAAACCTTTTGCGCCCCTTATTGATGGCGCCCTAGGCGACCGCCTAGTTCGTTTTATAGGTAGTGCCGAACCTGACTCTTATTGTAGACACTCAGTATAAAACTAAGTACACTAGGGTGACTAATGAGCTATCCAACTGGATAGTAAAAACCAACAACACATGACAGTAAGTAACAGGTTCTCTCCCTGTATAAACTTTAACAGGACCTGCCACAGGCCAATATTTATAAATATGTATCAACAGTTACAAATCGAGTTACTAGTACATTCATTTATTTAAGAAAATACAAATTACCTATAGAATACATCATGGCATTAGTTGCAGTGGTTAGTGTAATCAAAATAGCACAATGTAAGGAATACGCAACAAGGCATCTGCAAAATGATGGATCAAAGTTAAGCGTGTTTCTCACAAAAGCGTGCAAGTGCAAGCTTGCCGCTTAAATCGCCCAGAGCGGCTGAGTTTAGAAAACGTGTTGGCTGGTAACATGTCGCTCAGGTTTCGTCGTTGATATCGGACGTAGACTGCTGAGCTGTGGCCACTGGCTTGTCGGTAGTCTTTGAAACATGAGTTTTCTCCCTTCGATGTTAGGGCTTCAGCATGTTTACATGGCACAGCTGTTCTGTCTTCTTCCTGTCTGGAGTAGCAGTGACGTAATTAAGTTGGCCTGCCTGTTACTTTATGGTGTCAGGTCAACCTTACCTGCAAGTCAAATTGTGCCCTGTGTTGGGGAAAAAAAGAACCAAGGGATAATCCATTTATGACGTCCGCACAAATTTCGGATTTTAGCCTCCCCCCCTTTCCTATTAGTCCACATGCGACCACTTCCGACGAACCCCCCCCCCCCCCCCCCCCCGTGTGACCCAATCTACTGCCGGTGATGTTAGGCGTATATGACACTTGGGGCAACTCGGGCTTATGTATTGTATGACACATGCAAGGGTGGCCAAACAACTGCCGGTCAGGTTTTCGCCATGGCCTAGGTAGACCGCTAGGTTGAACAATCTACTGCTCTTGATGACAAAGTTGTGTTGAATCACGTGGACACAGGCAGAGGCGTAGCGACCCTTCCCGGCGCCCGGGGACAAACTTTCGATTTGCAACCCCCCTCCAACTTTTCATTTGCACCACCCCCCTAAAACTTTCAATTTGGCGCCCCCCCCCCTAAGGTCGGCGCCCGGGGACATATGTCCCCCCCCCCCTCCCCCCCCCCCCTCGCTACGCCTCTGGACACAGGTCACCTTCTTGAGACATGCATCTCACTCTCTCTTGTTTGCGGGTCGGTTGACATCTGCCTTACCAACCAACCGACTGACTGACTGACCTCAATCCAATATAACACTACGCTATCGACAGTACTAAAAACTAGCCACTCCACACACCAACACGGATAGACCTAACTTGATGTGTAGACAGTGAGACTCGATAACAAAACAGTCTTGATCAGTGGTTCCCAGACTTTTTCGAGTGGCGACCCCCTTTTATAAAAAGTAAGTTACCCGCGACCCCCATAAAAATTAAAAAGCCGAAATTAGTATGGAAATTAATAAACACTAAAATAAGATTTTCAATATGAACTACTCTTAATAACTGTTTTGCATGCTATTTACTAAACATTCGCGGTTAAGTTTTTGTTAACGCCAACCTATGTCATTATCAACATTCAATTCAATGTTTTTCTTAATTTTGTTTTTATTCGATTTTGCAGCTTTGATAAAAGTGCCCCGAGATTATCATGGATAGTGATAATATTCGTTTATTTTCCCTGAAGCTTCAGGTTAAGCTTATGTTGATGTTTGAATATAATTATCTGCTATGTATGATGCTCTCTCCAACCACTCTATGTCGTTTTAAGTATACCAAAAGGTCTTGCCTCATTTGCACATCATCCAGTTTCAAAAAACGTATTTATTTTCTCCATGCTATCTTCACAAAATAGCAACTCTTCTTTGCTATCATCTGAATGAATATAGAAAAAGTGAAACAACTGTGAACACGAACTCAAGTCTGTTGATTTATCAACTTGAAAAGCAAACAATAGTGAAAGCTTGATTTCAATAAAAATGTGTTATTTAACATCTACGGACATGTCTGCTATAAGCCGCTGAATAGTATTATTAGGCAGAGATATGTGTTGCATCTTTACGGCACTGGAATCCCCAAAAAATTAACCTCACTATCTTTAACATGAAGCGTTAGATGAGATTTTCTCATATTGTTTTTTTTTTTTTTTTTTTGCTTAGCATTTTCTATCACGACTTCATTTGATGCATGCACTAATGCTGTTATTTCTTGGCAGTGGCGTAGCCAGGATCGTCTCAAGGGGGGGGTCCAATTTTTACCCGGGGACAAACTTTCGATTTGCACCCCCCCCCTCAAACTTTCGATTTGCACCCCCCCCCCCCTCAAACTTTCGATTTGCACCCCCCCCCTCAAACTTTCGATTTGCACCCCCCCTCAAACTTTCGATTTGCACCCCCCCCCTCAAACTTTCGATTTGCACCCCCCCCCTCAAACTTTCGATTTGCACCCCCCCCCTCAAACTTTCGATTTGCACCCCCCCTCAAACTTTCGATTTGCACCCCCCCCCTCAAACTTTCGATTTGCACCCCCCCCCCCCTCATACTTTTTCTATATACCGAGGGGTCTATGGGGGGGGGGTTATGACCCCCCTAACCCCCCCCCCCCCCTGCCTACGCCACTGTTTCTTGGTGAAAACTTCCTGTTCGATCAAGTCTCAGACGTTTGCAACTAGCTTCATGCCGACGAAAGAACTCGTTTTAGTTTTGAAGATTTCATAAACTCGTGACTGAGAACAACTTTGTACAGTACGCATTGTTTCTTCTCTATTCCATTTCCAGTGATGTTAGTAAAGCCGAAATTCAGATATTCTTCTAAATATTTATGTTTTGTTTCTCATTACTAAGGTTAAGTATTCCAGTTGGCGACCCCTCAGAAAGCCCTTCGCGACCCTCAGGGGGGATCGCGACCCCCAGTTTGGGAACCCGTGGTCTAGATCTAATTCCGGACCAGCCCCCAATTATATGTTGTGAACTTACGCCATTACGGGTGAACTAGTGCGTAATGGACAACCCCAAACGGGTTACAAAACAAGACTAAATCAAACAAAGGCTAAAGTCGGTAAAGCTCATGGTTGCTAAACCGAAAAGTCTCGAGTTCGAACTCTCGGGCAGATGAGGCTCGTTATCTGGGGACAGCCACTCTTCTAGGAGAGACAACTCCAAAATTAAACATCTTCTGCCTTGTAGTTTGTTCTTGGTTGGACAAAGGCTATGGAAGCAAATCCAAAAAGAAAAGCAGGCTGAAATCGGAGTCAATGGCCTCAATGGCGCATAATCAGTTGACACGTACCGCTTAATTGTGTTGGAGGCGTGGTCGAGTCGGCAAAAAGCTCATGGTGGATAAATTCGAACAAAGTCTCGAGTTCAAACCCACTGGCAGATAAATCTCGATCCCCTTCAACACTAATAATTAAGAACGAAGAAGAAGAAGAAACAAAGGCTCGTTAGCAAGAAAAGAGTTTAATGCTATCTACAACTACACAGACTAAGATACAGTGGCTGTTAAACAGTACAGAACTTACCTACACTAACCTGTGGAAGAACTGGTCTAAACTGATACAATCACATACGTTCTCACACAGCTTATATATCCGCAAACCAGAGGCGTAGCGACCCTTCCCGGCGCCCGGAAACAAACTTTCAATTTGCCCCCCCCCCCCCTATATTTTTTAAATTTATAATGCAAAAATGGCTAAAATGAGCTTTTAATTATTTTCAACCCATTTTGACGCCCCCTACGGTCGGTGCCCGAAGACATATGTACACCCCTGCCCCCCCCCCCCCCCCCTTCACTACGCCTCTGCCGCAAACCAACACGTATGAACCGGAATACCACAACTCACAGAGTACAAAGTACAAACAACATTCTCTCCCATTCATCTCCTGCACTCATTCACTAAGTTGCTTCCCTTGTCTTATAACATATGGTCCTAGCAACAATTATATTTTCAAAACTAAGAAGACAAATTAAAACTAATATATCTGTATTGATGAGATGTATCAAATGTTTCCCATCGAAAGACAGCTGTAAGGATTCTCCACAATGATTAAATTACAGGAAGAAAATAACGCATTTAATTACATTTGTCCTAGGAAAGTTAGTATCCTTGTTAATTTTGAATCTAATTACTGATCTAATAACCAGTCAACGTTAAGAAAGTAGCCACAAAGATGTGCGACCAGTGTTTCTTCCAGACTTTTTTCTCCGGGAGGGCACTTGATATTTTCGGGTGTGGGGGGGGGGGGGGGGGGGGGGGGTTCAGGGTCCATACCCCCCCCCCCCCCCCGAACAAATGCCTAGAAGAAACTCTGTGTGCGACTGATTTAGTTGTTCTCCATATAAAGGACCTGCAAAACCTGATCACACCATTTCTAAAGGGAGAGTGGTGTGTATGTGGGGGGGGGGGATTTTTCCTTAACGTTAACCTTGATGCCTGGATATAGTAATTTTCCCTAGCCTCAAAGCATTACATTTAAAAACAATAAACAAAATTGATATTGCAAAATAATTTTGTCCGACAGCATGCAGATATGATAGTTCTCAGCCATAATGACAAAAAAAAGTTAAAAAATGTAAGACTTTTGTTGTGTTTAGCAAATTTATGATCATTTTAAAAGCGAGACCCAGAAACAAATAGCCGCCAGGTTATAAATAGTGTTGGATTTCCAACAATGATAACAGGATTTCAAGGAAGTCAAAACCTACTTAGTAAGTAAGTACTTAAGTTGAATATGTCGCAACGCGGCATAACATCCCTGCTTAAGACAAGCAGCAAGACCATTATTTGAATGCCCTGTGAACGATTTGTGTGACTTCATGCTTCTATATATTATTATTCAAGTCCTTAATTTTATAAACATTCTTCATGTGTGTTAACCTTTGTTCAGGTGTGTTGAAATTTATTAGCATGCTACTCGCAAAGTTTTATATAAACAATTTCTTTGTAGATAATGTTTGTATTACCGCATTAATAGTTACTGAATTGCACGCCATTTTTCCATATACTATATGTAGCCCATTGCCTCTATAATTCGTTCTGTAGTAATTATCATATTCTCGTCCAGAGTTTCTACTAGGCATCTCTTAGGGGGGAGGGGAGGGGGGGGGGGGGTAGAAAGTCTACCCCCCCCCCCTCCCCCCGGACAAAATGGAATTTACATAGAAAATATATACTTTTAAGTGCAACCCCCCCCCCCCCCCCCCAGAGAAAAAAGTCTAACATTTTTACGTCAATTATTTTGTTAACGATTATGTTATTACCATTTCTTTTATTCTCAAAATTGTTCCTATTTTCACACCAGGCAACTTGACTTCTGTCTTCATTATTACGTATTGTCTTACACGCATCATACAATTTTTTAAATAGTTGTGTCTACCATACCTGGTTCTGTTGAAATTATTTCTAATTTGTTTCGCAAGTATTTACGAGCAGAATTATTTAAAATTGATGGCCTCTTTACTGCAATGAAAAAACATAGTTTATTTGGTATCCGGATAAAAGGCCCACATGGACAAAAGGCCGACAGCCAAAAGGCAGACAGACTATAAGGCCGACAAACCAAAAAGGCCGAAAAAAACATGACAGACAAACATAAAAATACTAATATCGCAAAATATGTGTTACTACATGGTTCATATCTAGACAACCATCGAAATAAGACATAAAAAAAGCGGAATATTCAAAAGAAAAGACGAAGCTGGTTGCTATTCTTATAAATGTGAACCATCTGGGCCAAGCCACTGGAGATAACAAGATTACGGGAGTGTCTTAAATACCAATGATCAACACGTATATTTTGCGAAATAGTCTCACTACTGTCTTTCATAGCTCCTTCTATGTCAACGAGGTGAGACAACCATCAAAGAACCAAGTCAAAAGCCGCCAGCATCATCGCTCACGTGCAACAATGCGGAACGCCAAGAGACAATGCTAGTTGCGTTCCTTATAAGATGGGGTCCATGCGACTGGAGATGACGGGAGTGTACAAAGTGTGCAAAGAAATCAAAGAAACCGAATAATGTTAGCGATCACGTGCCTTGACCGGACTACATGTGAAGTTAAATAGCGACAAAATCTGAATTATTGCACAGTGTGCAAAACAATTTAATTAATTACACACTATTCGCTTCGTTGTCATGGAGTTCTTTTAACTCACTAAGTTCCCTCCAAGCTTAATTATCATAAAGTACTATGTGTTACATTTATAATAAAAATAAACCGGGAGTGATCTCCCCTAAACTTTCTCGAATATTCTTAAATGAAACAACAGGGGATGTCAACTCGGGATATAGAAATTATTTTTAATTAATTTTAAATACTTAAAATTTAAAAAAATAGAATAAAATCTCGTAGAAAAAAGAATTGCACACCAAGTGAACGCCAAATAAAAAGTGCATAATAGTGCGGAATATTATTAGTACTTTATAAATTCACATGCGTTTTTTAAGAAATCGGAAATAGCAAAAATCAATACTTCCAGTCAACGGAAATTACTCAAAATTTAACAGAAGGCAGAGATTTAGATATTTTACTTACAAATGAAATTTCATTTATCAATCTGAAATAGTACTCAAGTTATAGGCTTTTGAAAAAAACAAAGTAGAAAAAGTTCCACTTCCGGTTATCGGAAATCGCTTAAAAGTTGATACGGATCTACAATTTTGATATAATCTTTTTATATGAAATTTCATCAACCTAGCTGTAATGGTACTCAAGCAATCGTGTTTACACACAGACAGACAGACACACATACACACACACACACACACAGAGACATACGGACAAGATTGCAAAACTATGTTTTTCCGACTTAGGGAGCTGTAAAACGTCGATATTTCCAAAAACTCGATTTTATTTGCACGATTACAAGACTTTCTCTATACTTCGTATATACGAGAAAGTAAACACGTTTAACACGAAGTAAAATATATGGAACTAATCGCCAAATTAAGGACATTTTAGAGTGTGTAATAGTTTGACCTACTTCAAAATACATAAATATATATTGCTAAAGACATAGTAAGTCTTTTATACTTTCTTTATAGATATATTGATCACACTCAGTACTTATCCATATATATTTCTGTATTTCAGGATATTATGCTAACGACTCAATGAGTTAATTAAATTTCAAATTTTGTTTTATATTGTTGATGCAGAATGTCACAATCTGGAGCTGGTTCATCAAATCTGTGCCGCTATGCACAGCCCAAAACTATTTTTTCAAGACGCCATGCAACCAATGACCAAAACTTCGATATTTACATCTTAGAAGATGATGTAAGTGACAATGGTTCTGATGAAGAGAATGATGAAAATAAAAACATCATTGATAAAAATAATCATGCTGTTTCAAATTTTTCTGGCCAAAATGGTACTACTCACAAATTACTCAGAGCTAACAACAATTTTGTTAAAAATAAACATGGATTTGGTGATTTTTGTGATGATGCTGAATTGTATAACCAAAGTAGTGCTGCGTCAGCTCTTGTACCATATGGCAATGAGGAAGATCGAACAACAACTAGCTCTGCAAGCAAACTTGAGTCTTTTCCTGACACTGACCAAGATGAAGTTGACATGGCTATATCTCGTGATAGCTTGAAAGACAGACCTGATTTGGGTCTGTTCAGAGGATCTATAGATCAACACAGAAGGAAAAATGAAGTAGAAAAGCATGAACATTTCTCAAAAACCAAAAATGCCAAAAATGACAAATCGGAAAAAACAGTTAAATTTACATGGCTTGATATGTTAATGGGTATGACTTCAATCGCTGTATTTTGCGTTAATATAGGAACAGATATTGAATTAGCAGCAAACTACTTTAAGGCGGGATTATGGAAGGACGGGGCCGCGACAACAGCTTTAATTGTGATTCCTTCCTTGATTACATGTTTCCTTGGACTCCACTGGTATCTGATTGATTACAAGAAAGAACAAAAATTTAAAAAGGAGAATAGAAAGGCATATACTGTACCAAGATATGTGTGGTTTCTGCGTATTTTTTTTACATTGCTGATGTGTGGACCAATTGTCAGGTAATTTGAGTTTGAATCTATACTCATCGAATTTTTTGTATTAAAATACGTTCAGTAGGTCTATTACTATTACAAAATGTGTATCATGTAGCTAAAATAGTTGTCGTTTTGCTGTCTTGTATTTTACAGAAAAGTGCCAATTTTCTTTTAACAAGTTTACGATTTTCCCCAGAACTGTTGAATATTTGTACTGTGGTCATAACAGTCAAAATAAAAAGTTATCTGCTAGAGAGCGTAAACGATTCCAGAGATTGATGATGTATGAGGATGTTGATAGCTGCTTGCTTGGGCTATTTGAAAGCTTCTTGGAATCAGCACCCCAGCTAATTTTGCAACTGTATATTGCTAATGAACTCATACAGCAAGGCGATATTGTTGGATGTAAGTCAATCTACATTTTCTACAGGCAATCTCTGGTTTATTAGGGAATAATCAGCCACACTAAGATAATCCTTAAAAAAGTTGCCCAGAGGTACCTATAGGAAAAACTCCTTTCATTTCCCATCAGACCTGCCAGGGTGGGACACTGATTACAGGTGTAAGGGGGTGACACTGATTACAGCTGTATGGGGGTGACACTGATTACAGGTGTATGGGTGGGACACTGATTACAGGTGTATGGGTGGGACACTGATTACAGGTGTATGGGTGGGACACTGATTACAGGTGTATGGGTGGGACACTGATTACAGGTGTATGGGTGGGACACTGATTACAAGTGTATGGCTGGGACACTGATTACAGGTGTATGTGTAGGGCCTTTCTCACCAGCTGGCTTAACCTGTAACTTTGATTGCCTCGTTCTCATTGGAAGTTGTTCTGATGATCATTTTTCAGCCTGCCTGAGTTCCCATTTTAGTTATTCAATTCCAGTCACTATAGAAAGCCTTCTAAATGTAATTGTTTTGTTGAACTAAACATTGTGTATTCCAGCTAATTGTTTTGTGAACATTACGTTAAAGTTGTGTTAATTGTGTACGACGTTTTGCAATTATCAAAAATACTTACTCACTTTACTTTTAAAAAATCTAAATGCTACAACTAAAGTAAATATACTACTGCAATAAACCATTTTACAAAGCTTAAAAATGAGACTTATGTAACAATATCATTATCTATAAACTAAAACTTAATTATTTTTCAACTTTAAGCATTAGCTCTGCTGTCTTCCTGGGGAAGCCTGGCTGTATCACTTACGTCATATCAAAAGACTCTACGATACAACCATGAAGAAAAAGCTAAGATGAGGATCATCAGTCTCCCTTTTTATTTCATATGGAGAGCCAGTGAGATTGGAGGTCGTGTCCTGTATATCGCCATGTTCGCCTCAGCTTTTGACTTTTGGGTGTTTGGACCACTAATTTTTCACTGGGTTTTGATGTCCATCTGGCTGGTTGTACAGAAGACGACATTCTACAAAAATGTCTGTCTGGAAAAAGTCTTCAATATCATCTGCGGCTACGTCATGGTCTTCTGTTTTCTCAACCTACGAGAAGGCCAGACAAGATTCCGTGTCATTTTGTTTTATTTTATTGTCTATGTTGAGAACTTTCTTATGCTGGCTCTATGGTTTAAATTTACCAAAGACGTAGGTGGTTGGCTTCATCAATGGGGCCTGATCGTAGTTCTGATCCTGTTCGTGTTTCATGTTGTCTTTCAGTTGTTGTATTACTGGTTTTTTCACCCCACAAAAAACATTAAGATGTGTTTGCCTTGTGTCCGGTTTGTTCTCTACAGCTCCATCTGTCATGATCTCCAGCCACATGACGACAAATCTGCTGAAGTTAACCATACTGTTGCAGAGATAATTGTTGATGAACCGAAGTCAGTTTATGGCACAAATTGAATATTTAATGCCAGTTAACATTTAAATAGCTATATTTCTAAACATGGTGTTAACAATTAACAAGGTCTATACTATAATGTTAAAATTATAAGATGTTTTAAAAATCATTAGTATTAGAAAACAATTAATGTAATTCAAACGTCCTTTGGATAAAACAAAAGCTTTCTATGAGCCAATGGACCAAATTGTGTTTCCATAAAAAAAATTGCATAAATAAAATAAATGTTTTATTATCGAAATTTTCAAACCACAGATCACTCACTCATTTAGACATTATTTTCTGCACTATAACCAAATTTTTAAAAAAGATACTCAAAGTTATACTCATAGACTTACATAATTTAGTGCATTTTCTATTTTTACTATTCTTTCTCTCAGGTAAGAATTTCTATTCATTAAAAGAAAATAAAAATAGTACACACTGTTCGTATATACCTGCAAAAAGATGGGATCTGCTGAACTAGCTGGATCATGAAATGATTTACACGTAGAAAGGCTATTTTTTAAAAAATACGGTTCTTTTTTTAAACAACAAAAAAAATCAAATTATTAACTTTACTGTAGAGACGTTTATTGTTACAAATGTACTCACAACGGATTAACAGAAATTATATCTCTAAAATGTAGAGAGTATGGCATCTATAAATTACTATAATTTACTAATTTTATAATCCTCAGGGTATTTTTTAAAAAACTGTAAACATGTGAATATTATGCATTTATTATTTACATAAATCTTTCAATTGAAATAACGATTGTTGTAATATATGGTCTATTCTAACATGTTTTTAGACACAAGCTATAATTGTTTTTCATTTGAATGTACTTTCGATGTTAAAAAGTATGGTTTAGATTTTAAGAATCAACAATTTCAAACATGTATGTTTTAGCAATTGTTTTATTTTCATTTGAAAAATAAAATTTCCGATTCATCCAGAGACAATTTTAGCAGTCTTTAATTTTATCTCTCTTGTTCTATTTTTCCAATTAATGTTTTTGACCCTTTTCAGGTCAAACAATATTTACAAACATAAAAACTGCAGCATATATTGGCCATAATAATTGCCCAAAAGTTTCAGCCCGGGGCCTCGCTTAAGCTTATTCCGTCCCTGATGGCTCTTCTCGAGGGCTTAGAGCGTTCGAGGGATGTATGGAGGCAACCCCACAGCGGTCTTGGTTTGCATTCGATGCCTTGATGAGTTGATCTGACCTCCTCCATCAATCGACCCTAAATAAGGCCGACTAACCAAATCCGCGTAGATCGATAACAGATACTACAATTTGATCTTGGTTTCATTTTCTAAACTTAACATTTTAATTAACGTCAAGTAGAATAAATAAAGTCAAAGAGAATGAATCATCCTTCACAAAAATTTTAAAAGTATACAAATGACTTCACTTTGTTCCTCTATTGCCAATTACTTCTCTTGATACATCACAATGTTTTTACTTCCCTTTATAAAAACATAACAACCGGGGGGGAACAATATTTTTTTATTAGTTTGTTTTGGTGTTGAAAAAAAAATTTGCATAATTAGCGTGGATTGATAAAAATGCAATGGGGTAGGTAAAACACGGATATTTTAAAATACTGCCTTTTATTTATTTTATACAATTTTAATTATTACTTCTAATTAATAACAGTTAAGAAGCCGCTCCTAGATGTCCTCTATGTTTACTTCTGTCTTTCGGTTTGCGGATAAGTTCGGGGTATTATAGTCGTTCACTAAATTGAATCAGGCGCCCACTGGCGCCCCGGCAGGTTTCGATAAGCCGGGACCTTCCCGTGAGCGCTATGGCGCCTGCGTTCGTTTTAAACAGTGTTATAGGCTATGGATATGTTGGGGTTTTATATACGTTTACTAAATTGTATCAGGCAGTTTCGCCGGCGCCCTGGCAGGGTGCAATTTAGACTGTGAACACTATGCGTTTATGTTTGCATTTAAGTTTGTGTTTATGTTATGCGTTATTGTTTGCGCTTAGGTTTGTGTTTTTGTTAATGTTTTTATTTTCGCGGCTTGGTTTGTATTTGCTTTGTGTTTGTAATTGTGTTTGCGTTGTGTTTGTGTTTGCGTTTTTTTTTGTGTTTTTGTTTGAAGTGTGTTTGAGGTTGTGTTTGCGTTGTGTTTGTGTTAGAGATTGTGTTTTTGTGGGTTTGTGTTTAGTTTTATTCTGTTCCCAAGTTGGTACATTTAAAAAAGTTTCACCGTAGTGGAGCTCAGGTATAAAGCTAGTATATATATATATATATATATATATATATATATATATATATATATATATATATATATATATATATATATATATATATATATATATATATATATATATATATATATATATATATATATATATACGTTTCAGTATTATCAGTTTATCATTACCGAGTATTTGTACACGTTTATAAATAATTAAATTTGTCTTTGTGTAATGTGATGTTTGAAGAAAACATGTACGTGTTAACCATTTTGACTCGTATTTATATTCTTACACAGACAACCTAAAGAACCAGCCCCCAAACCCCACCCCCACCCCTGCTTACACAACCGGTAAGGAATTCTTTTTTCATGGTTGAGTAACTTTTCCCAGTCTGGCTAACTGACCTACTTAGGTTGAAAATGTGTCGCAACACGGCATAACATTCCTGCATTAGGCAGGCTACAAGTACGTTATTTGAACGATCTGAGCGACTTCATGCTTCTATATATTATTATTCTTCAAGTCCTTAATTTATTGTGGTTTACATGAACAACACCTTGATATGAATATTCTTCAGGTGTGTTAACTTTTGTTCAGGTTTGTTAAGTTTTATTAGTAAGATACTTTCAAAATTTATATAAACAATGAAGTTCTTCTGACATTATGTTTGTATTACCGCTTTGATAGTTGCTGACTTGTCATATCTCCGTGTACTATATGTTGCTGATTGCCTCTATTTTTCATTGTGAAGTAATTCTCATATACCAGTTTATGTTCAATTATTTTGATACCGCTACTGCAGTGGGTTCTTTCTTCAAGTTTAACGTTGTTTTCCTTCTTTATTCATATCATGTTTCTCTTATTGAGTTCTTGATCTCAGTCTGTCTTTCCGTACTGTTTGTTTACTTGGTGTATCAACCATTGTAACGATTATGTTATCACTATTTAATTGATTCACAAAATCATTATTTGATACCAGACACAGTGATTTCTTTGTTCATTACTGTAATACCGCCTAGTAATACACGCCTCATGAAATCTTTGAAATCTTTGTTTTTACCATACGTGACTCTGTTGATATTATTTCTCATTTGATTCGCAAGTCTTATATGATATGCATGGACTCCTTTACTGCAATAAAAACACTTAGTTGAATTAGCATATTTGATTCTTTTGAAAAGCTTTGTTCCATAACGTATTCATTGTAAATTCTTGTATAATAAAGCTGATAATTTATATCTCTCCAATTGTGTACATCATCTTTAGATTTTTATTTTCTTTAATTGTGTCTTCCAATGGTAAACTGTAGTTTCTAATGATCGGTTGCTCATTAACGTCATTACAATCGATTTGTTTATCAGGTCCGTGATGTATTGAGCTCCCATTTTCATCACTTCTTCCATTTTGTTTGTCAAGCCTCCTTGAGATTTTTAAATTTTGATTCCACATCCAATACTATTACTCTTTCGGTTTCTCCAACTTTCTCATTGTTTCTGGTCAGTTTACCTGAACGCCTGTTTTGTAATTGTTATGCGCTACTGATTCTACACGTATTTAACTCCCTTTTGAATTGAGCCTCCCCTGAAAAATGTATTATGTAACCTTGTTTTTTCATATCTTCCAATAGGCTTAATATTTCACCGCCATAATGACATGACCTTATATATGTGGATGCCATTCAGCGACATGCTCAAGACATCAACTATCACAGTAATCATTTTATATTTACACACGTGATGTGTGTTTAGTTATTCAGGTTGAAAAAACTAGAACTGGAACATTCATAAAGTGTTTGTTTATATGAATTATAACACGTAGTTAAAACACAATTTCATGCCCGTTATGAGCAAAGTCACGCATATATCTGACACAGTTCAGCAACAAACTGGCGTGGTACACATTTCATGTAATACTAGTCTAGTTCTAACCACAGTCGCTGAGCTAATGTGTACAAAACTATTTGATTAATCGATAACCATTCGCTTTTGTCGGTCAGGCATTCAACAAACACACAAAGTTCCCACCAAAGTTAACTATCTTTTACATTTTCAAACCGCAAACAACTAACGCGAGGTAAAATATATACACCTAGGACTAGTAGCCGATTAAGGACATTTTGATGTATACACTAATTTGACCTACATTAAAACTTATACATATTGCTGATGTCATAGTAAACCCCAGTGCGCCTTTTTTATAGGTACAATGATCATACACAGTACTGATTCATATATATTTCTGTATTTCAGTGTTTGATGCTAATGACTCGATGAGTTCATTATGTGTCGGAATATTGTTTTATATTGTTAATGCAAAATGTCCAGATCTGGAGCTAGTTCATCATATATGTGCCGCTGTTCACAGCCCAAAACTGTTTTTTCAAGACGCCATGCAACCAATGACCAAAACTTCGATATTTACATCTTAGAGGATGCTGGCGTTGACTTTAGTGACAATGGTTCTGATGAAGAGAACGACGAAAGTAAAAACATCATTGATAAAAATAATCATGCTGTTTCAAATTTCTCTGGCCAAAATGGTACTACTCACAAATTACTCAAAGCTACCAACAATTTTGGTAAAAATAAAAATGGATTTGGTGATTCTGGTGACGATGCTCAATTGGATAACCAAAGTAGTGCTGCTTCAGCTCTTGTACCATATGGCAATGAGGAAGATCAAACAACTACGAGCTCTGCAAGCAAACGTGAGTCTTTTCCTGACACTGACCATGATGAAGTTGAAACATCTCGTGGCTTGAAAGACAGACCCGATGTAGCTTTGGCCAGAAGATCTGTAGATCCCCCTAGAAACAAAAGTGAAGTAAAAAAGCATGAACATAATTTCTTAATCAAAAATACACAAAACGACAAATCTGAAGAAACCGTTACATTTAACTGGTATAATATTTTAACGGGTGTGATATCCATCACTATATTTTGTTTTGATATAGGAACAGATATAAATTTAGCAGCAAGATACTTTAGGGAGGGGTTATGGAATTACGGGGCCGCGACAACAGCTTTAATTGTGATTCCTTCCTTGATTATATGTTTCCTTGGGCTCCACTGGTATCTGATTGATTACAAGAAAGAACAAAAATTTAAAAAGGAGAATAGAAAGGCGTATACTGTACCAGGATATGTGTGGTTTCTGCGTATTCTTTTTACGTTGCTGATGTGTGGACCGATTGTCAGGTAAATTGATTTAGAATTTATACTCATTCTAATTTTTCGAAGTAAAGCGCTTCAATATTGGTAGTTATATTTTATTTTCATTTTTTCTCCATTATTAAACATTAGTTACGGCATTTAAAGCAGAGAAACATATAGATTTTCCATAGTCAGTTTGTGCTGGTCATTACTTTGTGTTATGCTAAACAGAAAAATGCCAATTTTCCTTAACAATCTGACAATTTTTTCCCCAAGAAATGTTGAGTATCTGTACTATGGTTATAACAGTCAAAATAAAAAGTTATCTACCAGAGAGCGTAAAAGATTCCAGAGATTGATGATGTATGAGGATGTTGATAGCTGCCTGCTTGGGCTATTTGAAAGCTTCTTGGAATCAGCACCCCAGTTAATTTTGCAACTGTATATTGCTAATGAACTCATACAACAAGGTGATATTGTTGGATGTAAGTCAATCTACATTTTCTGTAGGCAATCTCTGGTTTATTAGGGAATAATTAGCCACACTTGGATAATCTTTAAAATTAATTGCCCGAGGTATAGAAAAAAAAACTTCATTTCCGATCAGACTTACATTTTTCAACCTGCCTAAGCTCCCTTTTAGTTATTCAATTCCAGTCACTAAAGAAAGCCTTCTAAATAAAATTATTTTCTTGAGCTAAAAATTGTGTTTTCCAGTTAATTTTTTTGTCACCATTAGGTAAAAGTTGTGTTCATGGTGTACGAATTTTAGCTCAAATATCCTTTACTCAATTTACTGTGTAGTTTTAAAAAATCGAATTGCTAGAACTGAAGTAAATAAACTACAAACTTCAACTGCAATAAACCATTTTACAAGGCTTAATAAATGAGATTAATGTAACAATAATATTACCTATAAACTAAGTAATTTATTTTTAAATTTAAGCATCAGGTCGAGCTATAGTCCTGCTGTCTTCATGGGGAAGCTTGGCTGTATCACACACATCATATCAGAGGTCTCTACGAAGCTCAAATGATGAAAAAGCTAAGATGAGCATCATCAGTCTCCCTTTTTATTTCATATGGAGAGCCAGCGAGATTGGAGGTCGTGTGCTGTGTATCGCCATGTTCGCCTCAGCTTTTGACCTTTGGGTGTTTGGACCACTAATTTTTCACTGGGTTTTGATGTCCAGCTGGCTGGTTGTACAGAATACGACATTCTACAAAAATGTCTGTCTGGAAAAAGTCTTCAATATCATCTGCGGCTACGTCATGGTCTTCTGTTTTCTCAACCTACGAGATGGCCAGACAAGATTCCGTGTCATTTTGTTTTATTTTAGTGTCTATGTTGAGAACTTTCTTATGCTGGCTCTATGGTTTAAATTCACCAAAGACGTAGGTGGTTGGCTTCATCAATGGGGCCTGATCGTAGTTCTGATCCTGTTCGTGTTTCATGTTGTCTTTCAGTTGTTGTATTACTGGTTTTTTCACCCCACAAAAAACATCAAGATGTGTTTGCCTTGTGACCGGTTTGTTCTCTACAGCTCCATCTGTCATGATCTCCAGCCACATGACGACAAATCTGCTGAAGTTAACCATACTGTTGCAGAGATAATTGTTGATGAACCAAAGCCAGCTAATGTAAAAAATCAGGATCTTGTGTCCCAAGTATAATGTTAATTAACTTTGTTTAATTAGACCAACTATTAAAGCGGTTAGATAGCTTTTTTAGCTCATGACTTGTTCACACAAATTAAATATTTAACACCAGTTAACATTTTAAAAAATATTTTAAAACAATTTGAATAATATCAGCACCGTCTACACTTTAATATTGTTTATAATTGCAATATTATCAGAACTATTACAAAAGCTTTCGATGGACCAATTTATTTTGTATCGAAAATTCCAGGCATAAAATAGATGTTCTAACTGAAGTTTTTTAACCTACAGATTACTCACTGTCAGCAAATATTTGCTGCACTATAACCCATGTTGTTTTAAAAAAAAAAGTTTTTACTCAAAACTCACAACTCTTGGGCTTTTACTATTTGATTTGATTTTGTTACTTATTCTCTAATTATTGATTTTTTTCCATTAAAACAACATAAATAAAATGATCTTGTGAATAGAGGTTTAATTTATGTTGTTAAGTTATTTGTTTCCTTTAACTTTATGTCAATTTATGTTAAGTTTATGTAAGCTAATGTAAACAACAACTGCTAGTATGAAAGTTGTAGCATGTTACATACTATGTGTGAATACTGTTTATATACACCAGGGGTCTCCAAACTTTTCAGCCCGAGGGCCGCATTAACTAACAAATATTAGTTCGGGGGCCAGAGTTTCTTCCAGGCATCTTATTGGGGTGGCATTTTTCCTCAGCCACCTACAACAAACTTTTTTTTTCCGTGGACTAAAAGATCTCCGAGGGCCGTAGTTTGGAGACCCCTGATATACACCATCAACAAGATTGAGATCAGCTGAATCATGAACTGATTTACATGTAGAAAGGCCATTTTTGTTGTACATTCTACTTTATTTTTAAAAATACCAAAAGATGGATTTTTAACTTTACTAAAGGGACGTTTATTGTTTAAAGTTTATTATTATCGAATTAACAAAAATTACTTATCTGAACTGTAGAAAATGTAGTATCTATAAATTACTATAAAAACGTTATCATCTTCTAGTATTATAATCCTAAGGGTGTTATTTTTTTAAACTGTAAACATGTATGTTATGTATTTATTATTTACATATGTCTTTCAATTGAAATTAAATTTGTTGTAATATATGTTCTATGTTAACACGTTTTTTTAGACACAAGTTATGATTGTTTATATTTGAATGTACTTTGGACGTTAAAAAAGCACTATTTAGTTTATGAGAACCAAGTATACCAATATTCTGTGCTGTTTTAACAATTCCAAAAGTGTATGTTTTAGCAATTGTTTTAACAATTTCAAAAGTGTATGTTTTAACAATTGTTTTAAAAAAGTTATAATTTTCCATATCTTTAGAGACAATTAACGCTGGCTTTAATTTGATCTCTCCTGCTCCATGTTTCCGATTCAAGTTTTTTACCCTGTTCAGGTCAGACACTATTGGCAAACACAATATCTCATGATATTGGCCATAATGGCTGCCCAAAACCAGTTTGGGCCTTAAATTTGGCGTTTTGCTCAAAACCATCATAGAATAGATGTTGAGGAAGGTCTTTCACTTTTTTTTTCTTAGGAAAAATTTATATAATACAGGACCAGATGTTATTCTTAGCGTGGGGGGGGGGGGGATGTGAGGGTACCCAGCCAGTCCCGTGACAGTATTTATCTCAAGCGATTACTCAATCAGCCTCATTACATCGGTGAACTAGTTGTCACGGTCTGCTGGTTTCTACGGGCGTTAAGAAAGGGCAGATAACTCTTGTTTAGCGATCGCGACCAAACGATTGCCAATTAGCACTAAGAAAAAAAAACCACAGAAAATAAATCACTCACTGTTTTCAAGTAAAAAGAGTAATCACAACAAATGAGTATAAATGTACATGTTTATTTAACAGATTAAAACGATTGATAAAAACATAATTAAAACAGTGTAATCGGCGTGCGTGTATGGCCGGTTTACATGAGCTGTAAGCTTGAAACATCTACAGTAAAACATTTCTAAAAGTGAATGGACTTGAGAAGGTGAAAGTTACAAGCATGTTCTAGATACACCCGCCTTCTGTCATAGAAAAAAAACAACATTTCTGAGTCTTAAAGAAAATATTTAATTTGGCGTCAAGCAAAGTGGTGTGTGTGTGTGTGGGTAGGTTGAAGGGGAGGATGGTCTAAATTTTTTTTTTATAACTGGTCAGGGGTTTGAAAAAATAATTTGCATTTCTTGAAAAAAAAAATGTCCAAAATAAATAATTCAAATATTGATAATTTTGGGTTTCATAAGGAGGAGATGGCGTAAATATTAATACTATTATATCTATTAATATCTATTTTGACGACTTTTAACAGTGTTGAGGGGGTTGATGAGGGTTGGGAGATTTAGGGGGTTGGGGGCACTCAACACAATCAACTAACTCACCTCATTCATGGACGATATCCTACTCCTCTTTCAATTAAACTGGTAATAACCACTTTACCGTAAATTTAGAGAAGGCATTTTAAACAAAACAAATACTACTAGAACTTAACTTTTTGTTATTTTTACTGGCTTGAAATATTTGTTAGCATATGTATGATAAAAATGAATGTACAAATGTGATTCAAGGTATGTAAAAGACATATATATATATATATATATATATATATATATATATATATATATATATATATATATATATATATATATATATATATATATATATATATATATATATATATGTCTTCAAATAAAAATAAAAATAAAAACATTGATAAGATTTAAAAACTAAAAATTTGATGAAACTGAAAGTTTAAAGATTTGACTAAGGACAGACGTAATCTTTGTCTTTGAGTGGCTTCCTGCAGCCGCAGTTGAGGAACTTATCACGTGACCGACTCCCCTCTATCTCCCGCCTCACGTTCTCTACAGACTTGCGGAGGGTGTGGAGGAAGGAGACATACATGATGAGGAAGATGAGGAGGAGGAGGAGGAAGAGGCCGCAGGTCACGGGGTTGATGTACATCAGGTAGCTCCAGTGGTGCTCGCCCGGCATGTGGTGCTGTTTGTGCTGGTTCGAGTCCACGCTGGCGGCAGGCTTGTGATCTGAGAGAAGTAATTTGATTGGTTTGTTGAGTCACGTGATTTGGTTGGTTTGTTGAGTCACGTGATTTGGTTGGTTTGTTGAGTCACGTGATTTGGTTGGTTTGTTGAGTCACGCGATTTGATTGGGTTGTTGAGTCACGCGATTTGGTTGGTTTGTTGAGTCACGTGATTTGGTTGGTTTGTTGAGTCACGTGATTTGGTTGGTTTGTTGAGTCACGCGATTTGATTGGTTTGTTGAGTCACGTGATTTGGTTGGTTTGTTGAGTCACGTAATTTAAAGACCATGCTCGAAACATACATTTATAAAGTAAACTATGCCTTAAATTTAGCATTTTTTAAAAAAAATTCTTTAAAACCTATTTAATTATTGTATTTTTTTTTCACCAATGATTATAATCGAGTATAAGATATTAGTAAAGAACAGCTTTTAAATTGGGGAAATCACTCTTCGAGTTTTTACTTTCTCGTATATACGAAGTATAGAGAAAGTCTTGTAATCGTGCAAAAAAAAAAATCGAGATTTTTGCAAATCTCGACGTTTTACATCTCACTGATACGGAAAAACATAATTTTGCAATCTTGTCCGTATGTCTGTGTGTCTGTGTGTGTGTGTGTGTGTGTGTGTCCGTGTGTAAACACGATAACTTGAGTACCGTTACAGCTAGGTTGATGAAATTTCATATACAAGTATTTTATCAAAATCGTAGATCCGTATCAACTTTTGAGCGATTTCGGATAACCGGAAGTGGTACTTTTTCTACTTTGAATTTTTCAAAAGCCTATAACTTGAGTACTATTTCAGATAGATAAATGAAATTTGATATGTAAGTAAAAGATCTAATTCTCTACCTTCTGTCAAATTTTGAGAATTTTTCGTTGACCGGAAGTACTTATTTACGCTACTTCCGATTTCTCAAAAAATTAATGTAAATTTTAAAAGTACTAATAATATTGCGCACTATTATGCGCTTTTTTATTCGCGTTCACATGGTGTGCAATTAATTTGTCTACGAGATTTTATTCTATTTTTAAAACTTTAAGTATTTAAAATGGATTAAAAATCATGTCTAGAAGTCTATAGCCCGAGTTCCCATCCCCTGTTATTTTATATAAGAATATTCGAGAAAGTTTAGGGGAGATCACTCCCGGTTTATTTAACCATTTGTAATCAGCTGTTTTAAAACTAGCACACTCACTTATCTTTACTTTGTTTCCTGAACACAAACTAGGTCTAGATCTATAAATTCTGGCAGTTCTAGCAGTCTAGTAAAATATTAGAGAGTATGTTGCCACCCACGTGACTTGTAGTGTGGATAGCAGGTTAAGAGTGAGTACCAGGACCTACCCAGTGTTTCTTCCAGAATTTTTTCTCCGGGCGGGGGGGGGGGGGGGGTGCGGACACTGTTAAATATATGTAGTTTCTATATAAATTTCATTTTGTTGGAAGGGGGGGGGTGGTGGTAAGCTTTCTTGGGGGTGGGGGGCTGAGCCCTCTCTGAAGGGAATCCTGAAAGAAACTCTGGACATTACTGTCGTGTGAGTACAGAGACCTACCTGCCGTGTGAGTACACTAACACCTACCTGCAGTATTGTGTGAGTGCACACTGGGCAGGACCCTGATGGTCTTGCTGGTGGCGTGTTCAGCTGTTCTCTCGCCACTGGCCGCGTCACGACGGTGTCGGGTAGGTTCTCTACAGCCCTGTCGTATAGTGAGAAAAACAAGCTTAGATACAAAGTTCTTCTATAGCCCTGTCGTATAGCGAGAAAAAATCAAATTTAGATACAAAGTTCTTCTATAGCCCTGTCGTATAGCGAGAAAAAAATCAAATTTAGATACAACGGTCTTCTATAGCCCTGTCATATAGCGAGAAGAAAGCCAAATGATCAATAAATAAGCAGTTCAGCACATAATAAAAAAAAAGTTTTTTGTGGGTAAAGTCCGAGTCTTTTTTTCCCCATCAGTTGATATTAAAATAAACCAGGGTCACCAGTTTATTTTAAAAAATACGCATTCGAGCGTGAAATTCCACGTAGCAGGTGAAGTAGAGTTCACCCATTTTAATACCCTCGGCATGTGAAGGAATAATGTGATCAGCACTATGCCCAACCTTCTCTACTTTCACATTAAAGAAATATATTTTGGTTTACAAAAACCATTTCAAATAAAAGAAATCAAATATTTAAAATGCAAAATTTAAAACAACATCGGTTGTTTTACAGCAATTACATACCATGCAAGCAGTTCAAGAACTGCAATTAATTAAATGCCATGCTAAAAAACCAGGCTGGTGTTGATATTATTCTTTTTTTTTGTACGCACTGAAAATTATTTCTCATCATTGTATTCTTCACGAATAGAAAAATATATTTTTGCTACCAATGATTGGCTAATTATTTCTGAGGCCAACCATTGGGCCTACAAGTCAACCTTGACCTAGTTTGTCCTGTAAATGGACGGGATTTTAAAATTTGTATTAAAATCATTAACACAGGCCACTCACCACATTGCAGCTGTCGTCAAAACAGAAGTCAAACAGACACTGGAATAGGACGTCGTTAGAGCCTTCAAACGTGAACAAGGGAAACCACTGGGTAGCGATCGTGTGCGTGTCCTGCTTCATAAACACAGACACGGGCGAGTTCTGCTCTGCACACCTTAAAGGTTAAAAGAATATCATTAAAAAAACTCACATACAAGTTAGTATACTTTAATCGGAAATAAAATCTACAATTTCTTTCTGTGTTGGAAAAAAACAAATTGTTTACAAGAAAATTATTGGTCAAAGAGAGATAACCATGAGAATAAATAAAAAAGCATTTGACGTAGGAGTTATCTACCTTTTATTGCAACTATTCACTAATGCTTTCTATGGTTATCGTTTTAATAACAAATTTGTCCTTGTAACTATTAGATTTTTAAAACTCAGAAAAAATCTAACGAACCCGTCTGTATTGATGAGATGTATCGAACGTTTCCCATCTAAAGACTGCGCTATACAGTTGTAAGCCATGACACCTTTAAGCAGGGAATCTATAAGAGGATTAAATTAAAGGAATCACATACCACATTGAAATACGTGTACTTTAGGGCAATCAATTGTATATTAGTGAGATTTCTACAGTGAGATTAGTGAGATTTCTCTACCAAAAGATATTTAAAAATATAAAAAAAAACAACTTAAAATAATAAAAAAAATAAAAATACATATCACCATGAGGTGACACCATATATTATCACCATAAGGTGACACGATATATTATCACCATGAGGTGATACTATATATTATCACCATGAGGTGACACCATATATTATCACCATGAGGTGACACCATATAATATCACCATGAGGTGACACCATATATTATCACCATGAGGTGACACCATATAATATCACCATGAGGTGACACCATATATTATCACCATGAGGTGACACCATATATTATCACCATGAGGTGATACTATATATTATCACCATGAGGTGACACCATATAATATCACCATGAGGTGACACCATATAATATCACCATGAGGTGACACCATATAATATCACCATGAGGTGACACCATTAGGTGACACCATATACTATCACCACCCCCCCCCCCCCCTGGTACCACCCCCCCCCCCCTCACCTGTCAACAAACCAAACTTGATCTGAAGTTTGACCGACGACCCGATGACGCCCTCTGTTATCGGAAGTCCCGTGTAGGCGTCGACGACCTGGAGCATGACGTCATCATCCGTTGTCTCTGGTGCCACCTTCTGTTTTTTCATCTCAACCACCGAGCTGGTGACAGACAAACATACGTCACACAACTTCACATAACACGTCACACAACGTTATGTTACTTAATTTTTCTTGCTTCACAATTGTTTTGTATAATTAGTATTTCAAGACAAATTATAGCACCCAACGCATTTATTTAAAAAAAAAAACCAATGTTTTTTTTTTAATAAATTCAATACATTTAAAAACTTATTATTATACATGTTTTTTTTTTTATATTTGTTTTAATAAATTAATTTTTAATATTTTCGAAATTAGGAATGGAAAAAAAAATGTCGATATTATAGTTTAATTTTCCCCCGTTCCATTTTATCTTAATTAGGAAGTCACCGCACACAACTAAACATATATGCCATAATTCCTTATCAGTAGCTTGCGATCTCTAAACTAAAATTATCTGCTCTTTTTTATTCCATGGTCGGCTTGTAGGCGTTAAAACTCCGCAAATATAGCTATTAGCAGAAACCTATTTCTGTTACCCCGCGCCCTCCTCGCCACCTACCAGAGTTTCTTCCAGGCACCTCTTCGGGGGGGGGGGGGCAAAGCCCCCCCAAAAATTTTTTACCGCCCCCCCCCTCCCCGAACGAAATGAAATTTATATAATTTATATAGAAAATATATACTTTTAACAGTGTCCGCCCCCCCCCCCGAAGAAAGTTTATCGCCCCCCCGAAGATTTCAAGTTCCCCCCCCCCCCCGGAGAAAAAAGTCTGGAAGAAACACTGCCACCTACGTCATTGAATTTGATATTTAGTTTAATTTCTAATAAATAATATTTAATAACTAATTAGATTTAAAAATTAAACATCAATGCATTACCACGAAAACGAATTTACTTACAAAGAACGAAATAATTTCATTTGAAGGGAGTTAAAATTGGTAAACAAGTTAAAAATCTAAACAGCCAATAAAGAGCTTAGATTTATTAACAACAATAAAGTTTCTTTTTCTACCACAGTTCATCGTGTGATCTGACCTGCTAATGTTGTAGTCTTGTTCAATGGTCATCGTCTCGGCCTGCGTGAAGTTACACTGGATGGTCACCTGCACGTCGTTCTCCAGCAAGATGCCCTCGTTTTCCTGGATGACCAGTGTCCACTCGTACGTCGTGTTGTCGACACGCTAAGATGCAAGGGTCAAAATACCAGATCATAAACACAAAAAAATACAGACATGCAGTAGTTTAAAATAACAAAATTACTGCTCCGGAAAAAACAATCTAAAAATCGCACGTGATAATTTAATGAGTTTTAAGAACACTAAGGTTTTTTACCCTTATTTTGGTAAATGACAAGTTTTGATACTAAGACTAAGCGTTGTTTTGTTGTAACAGAGTGCACTCGTTTAGATTTAACGATGCTTTCACGCGCCTGAGAATCGCTAAGTAGTTTATCTCAGGAAGTTTGATTTGCAGGGCCCCTTTACAACCAAACATACATCTTGTTTAAAGAAAAGTTTTATTTATCTTCTACCCCCCCCCCCCCCCCATCTCTCCTCCATGCCATGACTTTATGACATCAGACAAAAAAAATAATCGAAAACCCTTTTTACCTCCCCTGCACATTTCCCATCATCCATCTGTGGTACGGTGTTGTCGTCCAGCAGGATGGAGATGACGTAGAGGTCAGCTGACCGGGTTATTTGGGTCTTCTTGCACCAGCTTGACCTTTCATAGTTTTTGTCAAGGCCGTAGATCGAGCTGGGGAAAGATATATCGGTATTCAGCCATTTTCTACCAGCAACAATGTCGACAGTCATCCAATGTCGACAGTCATCCAATGTCGACAGTCATCCAATGTCGACAGTCATCCAATGTCGACAGTCATCCAATGTCGACAGTCATCCAATGTCGACAGTCATCCAATGTCGACAGTCATCCAATGTCGACAGTCATCCAATGTCGACAGTCATCCAATGTCGACAGTCATCCAATGTCGACAGTCATCCAATGTCGACAGTCATCCAATGTCGACAGTCATCCAATGTCGACAGTCATCCAATGTCGACAGTCATCCAATGTCGACAGTCATCCAATGTCGACAGTCATCCAATGTCGACAGTCATCCAATGTCGACAGTCATCCAATGTCGACAGTCATCCAATGTCGACAGTCATCCAATGTCGACAGTCATCCAATGTCGACAGTCATCCAATGTCGACAGTCATCCCACCAGCAACAATGTCGACAGTCATCCCACCAGCAACAATGTCGACAGTCATCCCACCAGCAACAATGTCGACAGTCATCCCACCAGCAACAATGTCGACAGTCATCCCACCAGCAACAATGTCGACAGTCATCCCACCAGCAACAATGTCGACAGTCATCCCACCAGCAACAATGTCGACAGTCATCCCACCAGCAACAATGTCGAAAGTCATTTCCCACTAATAAATGTGCTAATAGCCACCCATTTCCCACGATTAAAAAGGAAGTAGCACAACACTACTTTTAGTAAATTTGAGAATAAAGGTTTTTAAATGAGCTACCATTACTTAAGGGCTAGATATAAATTCAGTGTTTCTTTCAGACTTTTTTCTCTGGAGATGGGGGAGGGGGCGGACTGAATTTTCTGGGGAGTAGGGGGAGAGCGGACATTGGTAAAAGTATTTACTTTCTTTAAACATTCTATTTCGTACAGGGGGGGGGGGGGTAGCAGAGGCGTAGCGAGGGGGGCGGCGGGGGGGACATATGTCCCCGAGCGCCGACCTTAGGGGGGGGGGCGCCAAATTGAAAGTTTGAGGGGAGGGGGTGCAAATGAAAAGTTCGAGTGGGGGTGCAAATCGAAAGTTTGAGGAGGAGGGTGCAAATGAAAAGTTCGAGGGGGGTGGAAATCGAAAGTTTGTCCCCGGGCGCCGGGAAGGGTCGCTACGCCTCTGGGGGTTAGATGTGCTTGAAAAAAGCATTGCATACATTTAAGATTAGGAATAATCAGTTTTGGCAATGAATTAAGTGATAAAGTTTGCAACTAGGGCTGTTATTAGAATTAAGTTTTGAGTGTTTGTGATTCTGCAAGGTGTTGATAATAAATCAAAGGGCTCTAGTCTTCAAAGACACCATCAGAAATAATAAAACGTCGGAGACAAAAATATTATTAAAAAAAGCCTTTTATTTACATGCAATTCTTAAAGTTAAACGGTATGTTGATTTCTGTGGCGGCTAACTATTTTCCTAATAAATAATCTTTAAAATTGGTGTTTATTTAATTACTGAGATGTATACTATTTAAGATATGTAGATCTGATACTGTACAGGAAATAGGTTTACTAAATTACTGAGAGAAAATATTATACTTGTAAACAACTCCTTTTGTGTAGATCCTGATATAGACGTATTTCCCTTTATTTGGTGGATCAATGCAGTAGTATTTCACCTCAGGTTCTTGTTTCACTTTTTGAAGAAAGAAAAATACATTAGGTTGCAAACATATTGAAAAAAAAATTAACAAAATATTTGCGAATTAAATAAATTCACAACCAATCCTTATTTTCACTAAGGAGTGCTTTTTGCTTTGGCATTCGTTCGTTTTCTGAACGACAAACCAGCGGCGTTAAAACAATCACGGTGGTCAAGCAATTACATTTCTGGCACCCATTACTTTACCAATGAAAAAACCGACGATTCTAAAACTGTTACCATGGTCACACATGCCCTCCCCCCATGTAAGACTGTTACCTTGGCCACACCCCCATGTAAGACTGTTACCTTGGCCACACCCCCATGTAAGTCTGTTACCTTGGCCACACACCCCATGTAAGTCTGTTACCTTGGCCACACCCTCATGTAAGACTGTTACCTTGGCTACCCCCCTCCCAATGTAAGATTGTTACCTTGGCAACACATGCCCCCCCCCCCAAACTTACCTTGATCACACATGCCCCCCCCCAAACTTACTTTCATCACACATGCCCCCCCCCCCCACTTAAACTTACCTTGATCACACATGCCCCCCCCCCCCAAACGAACCTTGATCACACACCCCCCCCTCCAAAAAAAACTTACCTTGATCACACACGCCCCCCCCCTCCAAAAAAAACTTACCTTGATCACACACGCCCCCCCCCCCCCCAAAAAAAAACTTACCTTGATCACACATGCCCCCCCCCCCCCAAACTTACCTTGATCACACATGGCCCCCATCCAGCCAGGCTCACAGCCCCACAGGCACCGGTTCTCCTCCCTCTCCCGTCTGTTACACGGCTCCCCCTTACAGTGGCACTGTTGTTTGCACTTGCTGCCAAAAAATCCATCCTTGCATTCTTTGAATAAAAATTTGAGAAATTTGAAAAAAATTGAAATAACATGGAAAATACATTTTAAGACGGTATATAATCTAAGAATGCATTCAGGTTAAAGATTCTAAAATTAATTATACATTTAAATTCTACAAAGCTGACCCGATTCTGCGGTATAAAACAAAAGGACAGTCTTTTTTATACACAGTCGTTGGGCGTTTTCTTTTTATACACAGTCGTAGGTCGTTTTCTTTTTATACACAGTTGTCTGTCGTTTTCTTTTTATAGATTCGCTTTTTAGCCGGGCTATTGCCCTTTAATTATATTTACTCCAGCTTCCATTCTCTAGTCCCACACTCACCTGAATCCCACACTCACCTGATTCCCACACTCACCTGATTCCCACACTCACCTGAATCACACACTCTTCTGAATCACACACTCACCTGAATCCCACACTCTTCTGAATCACACACTCACCTGAATCCCACACTCACCTGAATCCCACACTCACCTGACTCCCACACTCACCTGAATCACACACTCACCCGTCTCCCACACTCACCTGACTCCCACACTTCTCTCACACTCACCTGAAGGCTTCTCACACATGAAGTAGTTCTCTGTCTCACACTCGTCCAACTCCAACTCTCCAGGCTCGTACGAGAAATAGCCGCACTGTTCCTTGAAGCTGACATACTCACGTGCAGTGTTGGGCAGACTGAAGAACTCCGCCTGGTTCAAGAAACATTCTGGTCAATTGTATATCCCGCTTAAATAAAGCTCAGTAGTGGCATTGGGCTAGTTTTGTATTTAGGGGTCGTCCATAAAAGACGCCACACTCGTAGGGGGGAGGGGGGTCCGTAATTTTGTGACGGTGTGTGATGAGGGGAAGGGGGGAAGGGTTCTGATGGTGCGACGTCACACTTTTGCATTATAAAAAAGCAATGTTAGGAATCGAATTTTAGACGTTATTTCACGTTTCAGAAAACTGTTTTAATTTGTAATAGGTATTGATTAAAATACTATATTTTGACCGAGTTCAGACAAGATTTTAGAAAAATATCGGTTTTAAGAAAAAATTCAACAGCAATTTTGAGAGGAGTTGTAGGCTGAGGTGTGACGTATTTTAGGGGGGGGGGGGTCTGGCTTTTTGTGACGACGTGTGACGGAGGGGAGGGGGAGGTAGAAATCGTACAAAATGCGTGACGTCATAATGGATGACCCCTTAGAATACGTTTGAGCAATTTAATCGTCCATTTAAACTTCGTCGAGTCGTTTGATAGTGCTAGAGAACTTCTTCTCGGATACAAATTAATAACGTATGTTGGTTTTCTTTATGTTTAGTTAGATGTACAGTATCTGCATTTAGCGAGAAGCTACTCAAAATGGCAGTTAATTTAAAAAAAATACATCACCAGTAACTTTAAATCAACACTCTCTTTAAAAAGCTGCTGCAGTAATCAACACATTCTTAACACAATTACTTCTGTAATCAACACATTCATAACACAATTACTTCTGTAATCAACACATTCATAACACAATTACTTCTGTAATCAACACATTCATAACACAATTACTTCTGTAATCAACACATTCATAACACAATTACTTCTGTAATCAACACATTCATAACACAATTACTTCTGTAATCAACACATTCATAACACAATTACTTCTGTAATCAACACACTCATAACACAATTACTTCTGTAATCAACACATTCATAACACAATTACTTCTGTAATCAACACACTCATAACACAATTACTTCTGTAATCAACACAGTCATAATACAATTACTTCTGTAATCAACACACTCATAGCACAATTACTTCTGTAATCAACACACTCATAACACAATTACTTCTGTAATCAACACACTCATAACACAATTACTTCTGTAATCAACACACTCATAACACAATTACTTCTGTAATCAACACACTCATAGCACAATTACTTCTGTAATCAACACACTCATAACACAATTACTTCTGTAATCAACACACTCATAACACAATTACTTCTGTAATCAACACACTCATAACACAATTACTTCTGTAACCAACACACACACACACACACACACAACAAAGTAGCTGCAGTAACCAATAAAGTACACAATTACTTCACACACACATCACACAATTTCTGAAGTATCCAACGCCCATCGCACAATTACTAAAGTAACCGAAACACAATTCACAGTTACTGCAGTAACCAACTTACTCTGCCGTCGCCTACTGTGCCAACCCACTTGAAGATCTTGTCGTAGCCCCGTTCTTTGTGGAGTCCGACCCAGAAATCTTGGGACCGTTTAGAGCCCACGTCTGGAATTTCAAGTGAACATTTGTTACAAATTCTATAAGGTATGCAGGGGCGGAACTACAGTGCCGCCAGACGGGGGGGGGGGGGGGGTTGGGAGGGCCCACGCCATTTAGGGGACCATAGCCGACCATAATAATTTTTTTATTGTTAAAAAAAAGTTCTTACATTTTTGACTTGACGGTAAAAGCTTTTGTAAATAACAAACAGATCTACTACAGTTGTGATGTTATACAGTAGCTAACACATGCTGTTGCGTAAAAAAAATATATGCATGAGCTGTAGTGTGAAAGATAGGCAAACGTTCAAAACACTTCCATGACTTATTTCCCTTTTTAAAAAAGTTAAATAGGGGTGCCCATAAGCTCCTTTTAATAGATTTGTACTAAACAAATTAAAAAGCAATTCCTTATCTTAATTATTATTTAAAAAAAATATACAAAATAAAGACTGACACAGCATAAAAAAGGAATATATTTAAAACAAATAATATAAATACATAAAAATATTATAAAAATAAACATAACACGAGAAACCATTACACATACAAAGCTTTCACTTTTTATATATTTTTTTGACCGCTCAAAAAAAAAAAAACATAAAAAAAAAAAAAAAAAAGAAAAAATTAAAATATGCATTCACACACATGACATATTGTAATTTGTTTAAATTGAGAAAAAAAAGAGGTTTTTTTTCAAAACCCGATAAGGCCAGAAATGAGTATCCAATGTTTGTATTCTGTATATATATATATATATATATATATATATATATATATATATATATATATATATATATATATATATATATATATATATATATATATATATAATTATGTCGGAGGGGGGCCCAGAAATTTTTTTTTGCGGGGTGGCCCTTTTTTTTCTAGTTCCGCCTCTGAACGTTTGTCTAGATATTTAAGGGGAATGTGTTACACATTCTATAACGTATGTCTGGAATTGTAAAGGGAAAATGTGTTACACATTCTATAACGTAAGTCTGGAATTGTAAAGGGAAAATGTGTTACACATTCTATAAAGTAAGTCTGGGATCGTAAAGGGAAAATGTGTTACACATTCTATAAAGTAAAACGGAATTGTACTAGGACAATGTACGGGAATATATTTTAGAATCCGCGCCCGGAAATTATTGTGGAACAATATTTTTACATACCACATTCTAGAACCCATCTCAGGAAATAGAGTCGGAGAAATGATTACAAGCACTCGTTTAAAACATAGATTTCAATCACGCAAGTTACACGTTTTCTACAGTTGTGAGACAAACTACACAATTAAATGAACAGAACCATTTCGTGTTTCTCCTGTTTATTCGTCCTACCCAAGTTAAACAATCCGAGTTACATTTATTGTCTTCAAACAAACATTCAGAATTGTATGTTTTTTATCCGACTTAAACATTACGTGTAATGGGCGACTAGAGTTTTCGTTCGGTTTGAAAAAAAAATAGTACGAAATTATATAGTTTAAACATTATTTTTTTCATAATACTGCTTCAATTTAAACTATTAACTAATCGTCATTACTAAACTTATCAAATAGTGTGTACAGAGTTTCTTAATTTCATTAGGGGTCGTCCATAAATAACGTCACACTCTTAGGGGGAGGGGGGAGGGGTTGTCCGTAACTTTGTGACGGTGTGTGACGAGGGGAAGGGGGGGGGGGGGGGTTCAGATGGTGCGACGTCATATTTTTGCAATATATAAAAGCCATGTTAGAAAACTAATTTTAGACGGTATTTCGGGTTTTAGAAAACTGTTTTAATAAATTGTAATAGGAATTGATTTAAATACTCTATATATTATATAGACAGAGTTCAGACAAGATTTTGGAAAAATATCGATGTTTTAAGAAAAATTCAACTGCAATATTGAGGGGGGTTGTAGGCTGAACTTTTCATTTGCACCCCCCTCAAACTTTCGATTTGCACCCCCCTTTGAACTTTTCATTTGCACCCCCCCCCCCTAAGGTCGGCGCCCGGGGACATATGTCCACCCGCCCCCCCCCCCTCGCTACGCCTCTGGGTGTGACGTCATTTTAGGGGGGTCTGGCTTTTATGACGACGTGTGACGGAGGGAGAGGGGGGAGTAAAAATCGTCAAAAAAGCGTGACGTCATTTATGGATGACCCTTTACTAAACTTATCAAATAGTCTGTACAGAGTTTCTTAATTTGATTACGGTATTATTTAACCAGCTGAAATCTGGCAGTGTGGGGCCCAACACTAAAGTCAGCATCGAACCCAACCCTGTGGTCAGCATCGAACCCAACCCTGTGGTCAGCATCGAACCCAACCCTAAAGTCAGCATCGAACCCAACCCTGTGGTCAGCATAGAACCCAACCCTGTGGTCAGCATCGAACCCAACCCTGTGGTCAGCATCGAACCCAACCCTGTGGTCAGCATCGAACCCAACCCTGTGGTCAGCATTGAACCCAACCCTGTGGTCAGCATCGAACCCAACCCTAAAGTCAGCATCGAACCCAACCCTGTGGTCAGCATCGAACCCAACCCTGTGGTCAGCATTGAACCCAACCCTGTGGTCAGCATCGAACCAACCCTGTGGTCAGCATCGAACCCAACCCTATGGTCTACCCCCCACAGCGGTACCACCCGGTTCCTTACTTCTCATGGCCGTGTGTTTCTTTGGTGTGATGTTCTTGACCAGCCCAGCCCCGGCCTTGACGCAGGTGGAGTTGGCGTCGTAGAAGGACTTGGTGCTGTTGCTTATGTAGAGACAGGTGATGTCCGGGCCTAGATCAACCAGGGCCCAGCCGTCGGGGCAGAAGGAGTTGTCTGAAAGCAAGATACAACATTTATAGTCGCATTGTTTTTATATAACATTTAGCTTACAAACACATCCCACAGTTTTTATATAACATTTATATAACATTTGGCCACAAGCAAATTTTTTTTTATAAAAGGATGTGACTTGACATATATGAGTAAATGAATAAAGCTAACTAAGAGTAAATGATTGTGAATTGACTTTGAAAAGTGAATAGGTGTAACTTTACCTTATTGAGTTAATGGATGTACTTTTACCGTATTGAGTTAATATATGTAACTTTACCTTATTGAGTGAATGGATGTAACATTACCTTATTGAGTTAATGGATGTAACTTTACCTTATTGAGTTAATGGATGTAACTTTACCTTATTGAGTTAATGGATGTAACTTTACCTTATTGAGTTAATGGATGTAACTTTACCTTTAGATGAAGGAAACGCGGACTGCAGATTGCACAGCACATTTCCCAATAAAAGCACGTCAAAAACAATAACAGCCAACAACGTCGCTCTCATCTTTAATCTTGTGATATGTCACCAAACTTCAAGTTAAACCCGGCTCATCAAACCTACAAGTTAAACCTGGCTCCTCAAAACTACAAGT
The DNA here is from genome assembly GCF_028476545.2 of Physella acuta. Classification (NCBI taxonomy): domain Eukaryota; kingdom Metazoa; phylum Mollusca; class Gastropoda; family Physidae; genus Physella; species Physella acuta. The sequence continues at coordinate 202,733 of NW_026731746.1, read as the reverse complement.
TAAACCTGGCTCATCAAACCTACAAGTTAAACCTGGCTCATCAAACCTAACTGGACAAACCTAGCTCATGGAGCCTTCACATTAAAAGTCACAATAGAAATGACAAATCTGGTTTAAAAAATGCACTTGTTCGCGCATGCGCATGTGAGCAGTGACGGAAACTTGGTGGTCTCGTGTGATGCCAGCCAGTCACATGAAGGCTGCCCGGGTCACCGGAGAGCTCTTATCTCTCTCAACGTCATGACGCGGGCAAAAAAGGCTTTTCGGGACCCACACAGGGTTCATTTCAATGGTTCTCACATGTTCCGTCATGGGATCTTTCTGGTGTAGGAGAATTGAAGGTATCTTGCAACACGAAACCTGCCTTAGAAATTACAAAATGGAGAAATAAAATTTGGATATTTTATTTTATTGGTGGGCTTCACGATACACTTATGTTAGGAGTCAATGTAAACATATATAAGGTTATATTAGTAGACATATGAGGCATTTATTACTTAGTGAAATTTAAAAGAAGAAACAACTTTTAAATGAAAAAAGTTTTACGTTTTTACACAGCGCCCCCCCCCCCCCCCCACACACACACAGCAGATGTAAAAAAATGCACTTGTTTGGGGACAGCAACTCTTCTAGGAGAGACAACTCCAAAATCAAACAACTGCTGCTTTGTAGTTTGTTTTTAGTTGGACAAAGACTATGAAAGCAAATCCAAAAAGAAAAGCAGGGTGAAATCGGAGTCCAACTTATATGGCGCATAACCAGTTGACACGTATTCTTTATTGTGTTGAGGGGAATCCCTTCCAATATTAAAATTAAGAACGAAGAAGAAGAAGATTGCACATGAAATACAACTAAAAATGAACCTAAATAAATAACAACGACCATATATTTCTAACAAACAAAAAAATTAGATTGATAAAATACATGCGGGAATTCCTGGGCATGAGTAGTTAAGTAAACTTTCTGTCCTCATCGGTAGTAGTAACTTATGACACTATGGACAACTCTAGGAAACATAACAATCAACTGATTAACCCTTTCACGAACGAAAATGATTAGAATGAGAAAATAAGCCTGGAGTGATCTCCCCTAAACTTTCACTAATATTCTTATATAACACTACGGGGGATGGCAACGCTAAATATAGACATGATTTTAAATCCATTTTTAATTACTTAAACTTTTTATAATAGAATAGAATCTCGTAAAAAAAAAGAATTGCTCACCAAGTGAACGCCAAAGAATATGTGTATAATAGTGCGGAATATTATTAGTACTCAGTGGCGTAGCGAGGTCGGGTGTCACCCTGTGCGGCACTTAATGGTGTCACCCCCCCCCCCCCCCACAGGCGTAGCGACCCTTCCCGGGGACAAACTTTTGATTTGCACCCCCCCCTCAAACTTTCGATTTGCACCCCCCTCCTCAAATTTTTCTCTATATATTTTTATATTTTTTTGCCTTGGTGTCACCCCCCCCCTTAATGGTGTCACCCGGTGCGATCCGCGACCCCCCCCCCCCCTCGCTTCGCCTCTGTTAGTACTTTATAAATTTACATGCATTTTTTTTTAGAATTCGGAAATAGAGTAAATTCAACAGAGATTACTCACAATTTGACAGAAGGCGGAGAATTAGATCTTGTATTTACAAGTGAAATTTCATTTATCTATCTGAAAAAGTACTCAAGTTATAGGCTTTTGAAAAATTGAAAGTAGAATAAGTTCCACTTCCGGTGGAAAAGTTGATACGGAATTACAAATTTGATATAATACTTATATAGAAAATTTCATCAACCTAGCTATAACAATACTCAAGTTATCGTGTTCACACACACACACACACACACACACACACACACACACACACGCACGCACGCACGCACGCAGGCACGCAGGCACGCAGACACGCACGCACGCACACACACACAGACATACGGACAAGACTGCAAAACTATATTTTGCCGACTCAGGGGGATGTAAAACGTCGAGATTTGCAAAAATTTCATTTTTTTTTGCACGGTCACAATACTTTTTTAATACTCTGTATGCGAGAAAGTAAAAATTAACCCTTTAACGTTGATACCAATTGTAGACAGAGAAACAGATAACCCCTTTAATAGTGAGACCACTTGTAGACAGTGAAACAATTAACCCTTCAACACTGAGACCACACGTTGACAGAATCAATTAACCCTTTAACAATGAGACCCGCTGTAAGAAAAGAAACAATTAACCCTGTAAGACAATCCACTTGTTGATGTTTTTAAGGTGTGTCGTAGGTCTGCCAGTAACTTGACACTAGGCGGTCATCCTAGGCGCTGATAACATCGGCCAGAGCAAGCCCAAGTTATTTTTAGACACCGCCAGCCGTAGTTGAGCGGATTACGATACAAGAGGCGGAGGATGAAGAGCAAGAATTTGACTTCCGCTCTACAATGACGGCCGTTGGTTCAACTGTTTGACCACACTTAGAAATGTCAAGGTGAACTCGACCTGACGGGGGTCAGTCAATAGGGAGGAGGGGGGCGGTTGTTGATACAGTGCTCATTAAGTGACTGGACGTTGTGTTCGCTCGGTCAGAAACTGGGTATGGTAGGACAGACTAGATATTGTAGGGCAGAGATTTGATAATGTGTGGCATATTAGAGTAGGGCATTAATTACATGCTTTTATTTTTATTTTGACAGAAAATAGTTTGGATCAGTGGCGTAGCGAGGTCGGGTGTCACCCGGTGCGGTACTTAATGGTGTCACCCCCAGAGACGTAGCCACACTTTTCGGGGACAAACTTTCAATTTTCGATTTGCACCCCCCCCCTCCTTAAACTTTCGATTTACACCTCTTAAAACACTATTTATCATTTTTCTCTATATATTTTGCTTTATTTTGCCTTGGTGTCACCCCCCTAAAAGGTGTCACCCGGTGCGGTCCGCACCCCCCGCCCCCCCCCCCCCACTCGCTACGCCTGTGGTTTGGATAGTGTATTCATTCTTTGTTTTATTAGGACAGAGATGTTCAATTTGTTTCAGCAATGAGGAGAATAGTGATGTCAGCTTATATATATATATATATATATATATATATATATATATATATATATATATATATATATATATATATATATATATATATATATATATATATATATATATATATATATATATATATATAAACACGAATCCCAAGTACAACAAAACAAAACATTTTTCACACAAAATTCTTGAAATCTGTTTGGGACGGTAAATACAATGGCTATAACAACATATGAAACATTGTCAATTATATTTAGATAAAACGTATACAGAAGTCATCATTCAACAGTTACTCCATTGTCCAGAGCTTCAAACCTTACATGAAATCGTCTTGAAACTGTTTCCACTAGTCTCCAGTCTAGAGGGGGGGGGGGGTTGAACAACGGATGTCTGTTGATGGTTCGCAGTTTACCAGCCAAGTGTTCTAGAAGTAGTTGACCATTTGACCACCAGGTTGACCCCCTGCCTCCACTTCAGGCAGCGAGTAGTTTTTCTGCTGTTGACATTTAAGTGGGAAGTCAGGGCCAGAATAAAGGTCAAGAATTTAACAAAACAATATCTGTAGACAAGCGGCGGTTTAAATAGCGGAGGGTTGAGTAAAAAAATTAAATTAAGGCTACAAGCTAAAACACAAAATGAAAATAATGACTTGTTAACACGACGCTACCCAGCACAACTCTTTTGATAGTGTCAAAAGTCACAGACAAATGTCATACCAAATTTGTTACACGAACAAAAACTCCACAAAAATGAATTACTGCAAATTAACATCACAAGGAAAGAAAGCAAACTATCAAGCAAAATAAGCATACATCAGGTGCGTTACTGGGTTTTAGTAGCAGGGGGTGCAGTGAGGGTTTAAAAAGACAAATCTCCAATTTACATGAAAATTTAAACAACTATTTCTTTCAATGGCAGTTGGAATTCGTTTTGATTAAAAAAAATAATTACATAATTATTTACTAATAACGCGTGAGTGATCTCCCCTGCACTTTCTCGAATATGCTTAAATAACACTAATGGGAGTGACAACACCAGTACAGTCGGGCAGTGGCGTAGCGAGGTAGGGTGTCACCCTTCCTGAGCGTAGTGACCCTTCCCGGGACAAACTTTCAAATTTTGGATTTGTACCCCCCCCCCCCCTCAAACTTTCGATTTGCACCCCCTTCAAATTTTTCTCTATATATTTTGCTATTTTTTGCCTTGGTGTCAACCCTCTAAATGGTGTCACCCGGTGCGGTCCGCACCCCTCCCCCCCCCCCGCCACCCACCTCGCTACGCCTCTACAGTCGGGATAGAAACATAAAAAAAATTAAGTTTCATATACAAATAGAATAGAATCTCGTAGAAAAAATAATTGCACACGAAATGAATAGCAAATAATCAGTATCTAACAGTACTTACATATAGGTTTTTGAAAATTTGAAAAACAAAAAGTAGAATAAGTTTCACTTCCGGTTACTGGAAATCGTTTAAAAATGTAAACAGAATTACAAATTTGATATAACACTTATATATGAAATTTCGTCAACCTAGATGGGATGATACTCAAGTTATCATGTTAACAGACACACAGACACACAGACACACGCCCCCCGCCCCTCTACCCCTCACCCCCACACACAGACATACAGAAAGGATTGTAAAATTAAGATTTTCTTGATCAGGGAGGTGTAAAACGTCGAGATTTGTTAAAATCTCTATTTAGATTTTTTGCACAATTACAATACTTCCTCTGTACTCCGTATACGCGATAAAAAAAATGTTCTGAGGTGGGCGCTGGTATTGCTTACGCCTCTGCCGTATTTGTTAGGTAATATATAATAACAAAATCTATCATGGAACTAGAGAGTATTGACAACGTTTAAACCTTTAAACCACATTTGCTACTCTCATGACCCTTGTGTGCCGGGAATGAAAAAATAACATAATTTTAAATTTACGGATTGCATGAGTACCGTTTCAATTCATACACTGGGTACAGAGGCGTCACGAAGTGGGGGCGGGGGTGCGCATTGCACCGGGTGACACCGTTTAGGGGGGTGTGACACCAAGACAAAAAAAATTGCAAAATATATACGAGAAAAACGATTTTGCCAGTTCATTTAATAATTAATTGGAGTTAAAAAGTCGTTTAAGTGCATATTGAATATTCCGACAATGGGGAGTGGGGGGGGGGGGTGACACCATGACGTAAACTTTCTAAATATATATATATATATATATATATATATATATATATATATATATATATATATATATATATATATATATATATATATATATATATATATATATATATATATATATATATATATATATATATATATATATATATATTTGGTGTGTGTGTGTGTGGGGGGGGGGGGTGACATGGGTGGCATCTGACCTAGCTACGCCATTGCAGAGGTATAAGATCTTATTATCTGCACAATAAGCTTTAATACAATTATTTCTTTTCTAAATGTTAAAAAAAGTTATCTACTCACCAATCAAGTACAAATCATTGCGATTTTTGTAGTAAAAAAGCGTCCCCCCAACGCCTTAGACATTTTTTACGGTTACACAATAGCACAATACACTTAAATGCAATTGGTTTCTTTTATAAGTGATAAAGTGTATCTAATGTAAAGTCTTCCGATTTTAGACTGCGAACCCCCTCCCCCCCCCCCCCCCCACTACATCGAGAAAGAAATAGAAAGCGATTTTTAACGGTCACTGTTTCTTAAGGATATATATTTTACCATTACAGAATCAAGGTAGAAAACGGCAAAATCAGTAAGTAACGACTTGTAGCAGCTAAATTTATTAACTTGGGCTGTTTTGAATTTAAAACTACAGCATAGTATTCTTCTACCCTTTGCTACCCCCCCCCCCCCCCCGGATCAGCGCCCGGGGCGGCCGCCAGTCCTTTTTTTCCTAGCTACGCCTTTGTGCATATGTTTAACAGTTCATGCGCAACTTTGTCTTCGTGTGTCGCGGCATACATTTCATTAAGGGAATTTTCGACATCTATTTATAGTTACAATTTTTCTTTTATATAGAAGGAAGGTGTTTTTTTTTAAAATCTCAATTAAACTATTGATCACTAAACTTGCCGGTGTGTTAGTTTCATTTTCTGCAGGATTATTCCTGTCTTGTAAACGTCGCCATTTATAGGAATGGATTTTGGTAAGTCCTTTTTCTTTTATACATATAAATATATATATATATATATATATATATATATATATATATATATATATATATATATATATATATATATATATATATATATATATATATATATATATGTATAAAAGAAGATTAATGAAAGCAAAATGAAGATTGTTTTCAAACCTTAAAAAATAGTTTCATTTTTAAAGTTTACTACTAGCGTTTATGTTTGTAATTGGTTTTTTGAGGATTTGTAAACCACATTGTCTCAACAAAGATGTACGGACGATGATGAACATCACACCGGTACCCATTACATAAAGAATATCTTGCTCTAATGATGTATTCCAATATCTGAATATTATTGGATTAAGTTGGATGCGCATTGTATTTAATGTAAATAATTGATTGAATATAGCACTTTACCTCACTGATTAAAATGGCGTGTTTTTAATATACAGAACCAAAATCACGAGAAGAAACTAGTGTGAACATATTTAAGGATTTGAGGATGTGTCATTCAAGACTGATAAGTAAGAACATATAAACAATATAGGAAAAAAAAAATAACGATGTTGGGCATCTTTTATAAAATTTTGTTCTCTAATAATATTTAAACTTCCAGGTAATATAAGATTATTTTTGAAGCGTATTGTAATTGCTATATTTTTGTGTGTGTGACTAAATACAAAGGATTTTAATGAAGTTTCCAGATACAATTCATGATGAAAAAAAAGTATGTAATCTTCTTTCTTTCCATACAAGGAATGCATTCAATGCCACCAAAATGCCATATAAATAAACATGACAATGAATAAGTGAACTACAAATAACAATGAGATACAAGTGTATATAGATGAAAAAAACCATGTGTGCAAGTCAGTATAACTAGAGGTACAAACAGATGCTCACAATATTTAGCTTCAACTAAATTACTAACAATGCCTTGGTCTCCACCTCTACAGTGAGTTATGATAGGAATAATTTAGTTTTTTTTCTAACAATCCACTAAAACTAAAATTACATGATACACCAATTAATTATTTGGCTATCATAGAGACTTACCTACAAATTATCACTTACTATCAGCAATCGAATACACGCTAATAAATATCTTACCCGCACAGAGATTAATTAAATAATTAAATAAACATAAAGAATTCTACCTTTTAAATAAATTATACAGATAGGTACAGAAAACTAAATTTACAGCTTAATATTTTCATAAAGTTGCACTTCTATCCTAAAGAGACATTGTTGAATAGCATCCATTACTTTAGCACGGTTTTGTTTCAGAATGACATCCAACTCTTTGATCTTTTTAGTTGTTTTTACCTGAATCTGTGCCTCACTGTTACTTTACTTTCCAAGGATCTCTTGTTCATACTGTTTAAATCAGGCTGTATCCAACTCTGAAACCTATAGCTGATCCATTACACCCTCTGGCTGAGTCTGTGCAGCGTGAGTTAGATGCTGAATGTAGACAAGAAGAAGACGCTAGAAGAAGTGCAGAAAACAGAAACAGACAATTTTCCAAAGAAACGACAGTC
>NW_026731746.1:142500-190000 GCF_028476545.2 Physella acuta | reverse complement strand
TTAGCTTCCCGGGCTTTCCCGTGAGTACTATGGTACCTTTGTTCGTTTTAATAATTGCGAAACGCTATGAATATGATGAGCTACTATAATCGCTCACTATACCGAGTGAGGCGCCTTCCTACCTAGGCCCACCTACCTACATACCTAACTCCCTGCCTACTTACCTACCTATCTACTAACCTGGCTGCGCTGCTGCCTGCCTACCTACTTTTCTACCTGCCGTTATTCCTGCCAAACTGCTTTCCTTCCACTCCGCCTGTCTACCTACCTCACATCCTACTTACACACACATATGTTCGTCTGTATATATGTGTGTGCTAGTGTGCTCTAGGACTATACAATTTTGTTGTTAGGTAGAACTATTCAGTATAAAGGAGTTTCCTTTTGTTTTTTTTTGACGATGTAGCCGCTAAAATATTATTTTGTATGTGTGTACATAAAATAGTGTAGTTTTATTAATAAAAGTACATTTTGTTATGTATTTAAGTGTATATAATCATTTTCGTCAAGCCGATGTGTTCATAATCTTAAATTTAAAAACCCATGAAACTCGATAGCCAAAGATTTAAAACGAGAAATAATTTAAAAATTGCTATTTAATAAGAAACACCTATTCTAAGTATTATAATAATATTTTTAAAAATAAATATACAAAGAGATAGATTGATTAATTATATAATTAATTTAAAAAGTCAACTGTATTTCACAACGAAAATCAACACAAAATACATTCAAATAGAAACTGTCAAGGGAGGCTACTCTAATATTTGTAGGATTAATAGTTTTAATTAAGAGTTTTTTTAATTATTAGAAGAAAAGCTAATTTTGTAAGATCCATAAAAGAATAAAAGATTACCTGCATTTCAAAAAAGATATTCGATAGGTTTAGAATGAGAAATAATTAAAATTATCTATTATATTCATTAGTTAGCCTTTTAATGTTTTTCAATTTTCAATTTTTTTTCTTTTAATTATTTATAAAAAAACCTCATTTTAATTAATAAAGTATAAACGAAGATAGACGTTCTATATTAAAAAAAAAAGTTTAACTGTCCCTGAACAATTGTATCAATCGCTGAGAAATTAATAATTACGTGTAACGCATTGTTAATTAAACGAATTGAATTTTTTCCGTTTTAATAAACTCTCTCTCTCTCTTTATAACTAATAACACGGTATCATTGAGTTTCTTACGAGAAATATCCAAGAGAGCACAAATTTACATTAAACATATGACACCTTTTGTTGGCATGATTAACTACATTTTATCAGTAAATAGATGAAGCAAATATTCATGTGAACAATACATAAAATGGTATTTAGGGTGAGAGAACCAATGTAATGCATTTTTAAAAAAAAAAAACGAGATTTTTGCAAGTTTTAGACCTCCCTGAGTCGGAAAAACATAGTTTTGCAATCTCGTCCGTATGTCTGTGTGTGTATGTGTGTGTGTCTGTGAACACGATAACTTGAGTACCGATATAGCTAGGTTGATAGAATTTCATATACAATATTATATCAAATGTGTAGTTTTTTATTAACTTTTCAGCGATTTCCAGTAACCGGAAGTGGAACTTATTCTATTTTCAACTTGAGTACTATTTCAAATAGATAAATGAAATTTCGCAAGTAAGTAAAAGGTCTAATTCTCTGCATTTTTCGAATTTTGAGTATTTTCCGTCGAACGGAAGTAGTAATTTACGCTATTTCCGATTAAAAAAAAAACACATGTGAATTTATAAAGTACTAATAATATTCCGCACTATTATACACAGATTGTTTGGCGTTCAATTGGTGAGCAATTCTTGTTTCAACGAGATTCTTTTCTATTTTAACAAGTTTAAGTAATTAAAAATGGATTAAAAATCATATCTATATTCTGAAGTGCCATCCTCCGTAGTGTTATATAAAAATATTCGAGAAAGTTTAGGGGAGATGAATCCCGCTTTATTAAAATATATGCCTGATTCATTAGTTTGAAGTGGAACTCTCGAGAAAATTATATTTAACAGAAAACTCAGGAAACGGTAATATAAGAAATGGACAACTGTGTTTAAATAAGATATTACCCAAGCTAATGATATGACAGTCCAAATCATTCACCAAACACTTGACTGTATTTATAAACTTATTTTACTCACGATATTGACAAGACGGACCAAACCATTCACTTAAACAACTGGTACCATCATCACAAGTTCCATCAGGTAAACATTTCTTGTCGGTACATCGACACAGAAACTGTTGGTTGCTGCCAAACCACAGGTCGGCTCCAGCTGTAAAGGATAAATCTTTTCATTAGAGAGATTCTAGTATTTCAGTTATTGGCTGGATTTTAGGTAATTTTTTTTATATGTATTTATTGCAACACCAGATTTACAGCGAGTCAGAAGATTAGGGGGTTAGGGGACAAATGATCTCAGACAAATTATCTTACTGCAAAAGCTTATTTAGAATTGTTTAAAAACAAAACACCAAAGATGATAAATCGTTTTGGCATATTACTAACCATTTCTCAATTGCTTTTTCAATTGCTATTTGTAAAATTATACAAACACTTTAAATAATAATGATACCCAGACTGAAACTGATGACCTTATCACTTTATTGTTCACTTCATTTTATCAGTAATTTAATATAGTAAACTTTCATCTTTTTAATTTTCAATGTTAAATTAGTTCTTTGTTTACGTTTTTTAAAAAAATAAATTAAATCCATATAAAGTATAACTGTTCTTGATTTTATTTATTTATTTAGTAATAAAAATCTGCTTACAACATCAAATGTCAATCGTTTACAAATGTTCACAACTCTTATCGCACACTGTAGGTATTTTACCGTGAGATATTTCGTCGGGTATATTTTGTCCATGGTATGTTTTTTGTCCTGGTATATTTTGTCCTATGATTTTTTGTCTGAAATATTTTGTCCTTGAGATAATGTGTCCTTATATATTTGTCTGGGATATGTTGTCGGAAGTCAATTGTCCTGAAATCAATTTTTAACGAAACGCCTTTTGCCGAAGGTCATTTGTTTAACGAACCTTTGTCGTTGACTCGCTTATCAACATATCATTTGCTACCCCTTTTATATGTGGTAGATATAGATATTTAGTGTAGTAATTTCTTTAAACACATTTTTTATAAATACATACCAGTTTCCGTAAATAACTGGAAAATTAACCAACGATACCAACGTTCTATGAAATATAACAAACATGCCTGTAATAAAGAAAAAAACAACAACTTTGTTCTGGGAGGCTTATTCGCGTTTACAAGCAACCCCATTACTAGTGTATGTGTTTACTGTAACTCTTTGAGAACTATTAACTGGATCACTAACATAATAATACATATCCAGGCAGTGGCGTAGGCAGGGGGGGGGGGGGGGTTAGGGGGGTCAAAACCCCTCATAGACCCCTCGGTACATATATATAAAGTTTGAGGGGGGTGTAAATTGAAAGTTTGTCCCCGGGATATATATTGCTGGAAAAAAAAATTGAACCGCCCCCCATGAGACAATCCTGGCTACGCTACTGTATCCAGCAAATAAAATTTATCCATAGAATATGCTATTTTTTATGATCAATTTTTAAAAATCATCATGAAATTACAAGGCTACAAAAAATAACTTCTTGGAAATGACGATCTATATCGAAGTTTCCACAAATTTGCTGAGTAACTCTCATCTGCTCACAACCTTTGATACAAATTGGTTTTATATATTACTTGTTTTGTAATGAGAGTTGTAAGTTCCAAACATCCGTTTTATAAAGCAGCGTTAAGTAGAAATGCTGAAAGCCCGATTTATACAACATACTAAGATCTATGCACAATAGTAAATATTATCATAATATAAACATTATACTAAAATACCTAAGATTCTTGCTGGATCTAAATGACTAAACAATTTACTGTTGATAAAAGATAATTGGCCTACAATAATTGCGTCACTTTTAAAAAATGTTTACCCACAAATGAACATATTTTGTTAAGTAAGGGAGATAAAGTATAATTAAAGTATAATTGAAAGTAATTATTTATTTGCATCTTTTAAAATAAGATACACACTCTTTAATTTGAAATTAATGCACTTAAAATAGCAAATTATTAGATGGAAGGGAAAATTTGTTTAAGAACCTTATTCATTTATTCAAACATAATTTAATAGCCTGTATTTACTATCTCGAAACCATAATTTTATTTAATACTGAAAACAACAGTATAAAAGCTTTTCCAATCGATCAACATTTGGGAAACTCTATATTAGGACGCTTATATATCAGACTCTATAACAGACGCTTATATTAGGGTTGTTCGATGAAACATTAAATACAGACCAAACACATCATGGCAGATGTTTTGCCTCCATTGTATATTCTGATTTGCCTAATTAAACTTCCTAGCTGAGAAATGTATAACGCGTTGATCCATAGGTCAACTTGTTTTATTGACTAAAATAAATAGAACGTATAGTGCTTCAAAATGAAAAGAACAGCACATATAAAACACTGATGCACAGTTATACATTTGACTATTGAATTGCATTTGTTTAAATTAACTGTAGAAATTAATGTTAATCTTTAACACAGAAACATGTAAATATCACAAAAACTTTTTATAATTAAAAATAGCTGACCTAAATTGAAACCGGTAATTTCTCCATAACATACGACGCAACCTTGCCAAGCCACATTTGCTCCATTAAAACATTGTGGGCGACAATTTTTGACAGAATATAATATCCGCCACCCACCTTCCAAATACTTGCATTTGAAGTTATTCCCCTTCCTGAGAGGAAGCATAAAACTGGTTTATGTTGCGTGTAGACTGTCGCTGCTACACACAAGCGTGTCGGTCAATGAAGCATAACCCATTCCTGTTCAATTGCAATATCGTACAGTATGATTGAACACAGGTAAAATGTGTTGTGTTAAACACTGGTGAATGTATATGTTTAGTGAAGTAAATGTATATCTATAATCATTAGAGTTAAATACTGCTATATTATAACGGTGTTTAATTACTTAGAGGTGCATTTGTAATGTTTTCAATTAAATATCGGAGCATTTATGATTTAAATTGAACACGAGTATATTTCTGACGAGTTGACTTCATCTCATTGCTGTTTTCCGTGAAGTATTCAATGTAGCATTGCACAGTTAAACACTTTACTTAACTATTGCACTGCTTAGCTCAACACATTACTTGTCGTTAATTTTCCATGTAATGAGCTACAATTTTAACTGCTGTAATGTAACCAATCTATCAGCATTTGGTAATGGCAGGAAACAGTTGTTTACAAGAAACGTTTTACAACGTAAATACATTTTGTAGTAACACCAAAATACTAAGTGCTCGACCATTTATATGTTGACAATTTAGTCTAACCCCAACACCATGGATCGTCAATTAGCGTCACCATTAAAAATGATACCAAAGGGAAATCACTAGGTTGTTACAGGAAACTTTATGTACTAACAGATATCGTTGTAAAACAGTGTTTTGACTAGTTGGTTCTTCTATTGATTGCACGTTTTTTTTCCCACAAAATAAGGCCATAGTATTCAATCAGTGACGGTGTACCCCACATAAGGAAGTTATGGTGAAGATCAAGTTTTGTTTACAAAAATATAACAAAACATTAAAAGACGGCGGATATGGGATGGATCGGGTGAATCAGCATGCGATAGTTGAAACTATCTTTTACTGTTAACAAATATATTGGGAAGATAGTGATGGAGTGTAAAATTGTAATAACCATCTATATCTATCTATCTATATACTACTAAAACTCAAGTTTGTTTACCTGTTTGAATATTTATTTTTTTGTTTGTCTGATTGATTATTGTAAATGGTTCTACTCATTGTGGAGAGCTGTAAAATAGTATGTGTGTACAGAACAATTTTTCTTTTCAGACAGACTGTTAATCACACATTTATTTAAAGACGTTAATTAATTTATTGATTTATTCATAGGTAGATTAACCACTTTTTTTTAAAAAAAGATTAGTAAAACCACTGGACTCGACGGAACCGTGACGTCACAGTTTTTGTTTACTTTTTAGTACAATAAAATGGCGGCTTCCATCATAGGCCCATTCAAAAGTTTAACGCGTTCTAAATCTAATTTTCTGTCGGCCATAACCTTAACAATTCGTCCGTTTGCTGTTTTTATTACGTCCAACACTTATATAAATTTTCAACTGTCTTTTTTATTTAGTTTTACAATAAATTTCTCTACAATCTGACCAAGAAAGTTATTTATAGATCTAAAAATATCATGTGGCCAAGCAAGTTATTTATAGATCTAGATCTAGAATCTAGGTCAAACAAAAGATTAGTTAGATACATACCAAAGATTAATTAAATAAAAATACAATCCATTTTATAATCATGATACATTTTTAGTCCTTAAATACTTGATATAAATCTGTGTGATTTATCTATCTAGATCTAGATCTAGATTCTAGATCTAGAATATCTAGATCTAGATCTAGCAAGAGTTACGCAAATACTAGATTCTAGACTTAAGCAAACGAGTCGTAGAATCTAGATCTAGATCTAGATAATGCTATCTAGATCTAGATAATTTCAGACCTTCTTTATTTTATATAAATCTTTGTTTGGCTAATTTAAGATAAAATTTAATTTGAAAGTTACTACTACTAGACATAGATCTAGATCTATGCGCGTAAATCAAGTTGCATAAGGAGACTCAAAGTATTAAAGTATAGTATAAAAATTCTTCTGTGACGTCACGAGTAAATAGCTAAGTTGTTAGTGTAATCGGCTTTCCTGCGGGTGGCACAGATTCTAGACCAATACGTCCATGATACATTTTTTTTCAATTATTATTTTATTTTTTAGATGTGAATGATAAAGTTGCCTATCTGAACTTGGCAGGTGAAGTAGAGTTCATCTGTTTCTTTGTCCTAAGCATATGAAGGGATAGTGTGGTCAGAGACATGCTCAGCTGGAATCGTTTTTTAAACGATAAAAGCATGTTGTCTGAGACTTGGCGGGACACTGGGCAGGTGAAGTAGAGCTGAGTAGGTTAACTGTGACGTCAGTATATGAAGGGATAGTCCGAAATCGGTGTTTTCGGTGTTTTTAAAAGATAAAAAACATATTTTTGAAAGTGGGGTCTGTTTTTCTGTGACGATAAGTGACACTGCAGTAGCGTAGCGAGGGGGAGGGGGGGGCGGGGGCGACATATGTCCCCGGGCGCCGACCTTAGGGGGCGCCAAAATGGGTTGGAAAAATAAATTGAAAGGTTGAGGGGGGTGCAAATTGAAAGTTTGAGGGGGGGGGGGGTGCTAATCGAAATCTTGAGGGGGGGGGGGGGCGCACATCAAGTTTGAGGGGGGGGGGTTGCAAATCAAAATCTTGCGGGGGGTGGGGTTATCTACGCCTCTGAGTGACAGACGTGATGGTTTTTGATGGATGACCCCCGAAACCCACAGTTATCCAACGGAAGACGGGTAGTCTAGTATACTACTAAAACTCAAGTTTGTTAACATGTTTTAATATTTATTTGTTTGTTTGTTTTTTTGTCCGATTGAATACTGGAGAAAATAGGCGCTAGGTGGAGAGCTGTATAATAGTATGTAGGTAGAGAAATTTTTTTGTTTTCAGACAGACTGTTAATCACACATTTATTTACAGACGTTTATTAATTTATTGATTTATTCAATGGTAGATTAACCACATTAGTTTTAAAGTTTTAGAACAATGGCTTAACTTTGACTGAATAGTGACGTTTTATAACTCATTTTTTTGTTTGTTTGTTTGTTTGATTTGATATTGGGGAGAATCTGCATTATGTGTAGAGCTGTAAAATAAGATTTTGGGTGGTAAATATTGTACTTTCTCAAACACACCTTAAATTAAAAACTAATTTAAAGCCGTTAATTAATTTATTGATATATTTATTGGTAGATTAACCACATTCATTATAAAAGTTTAGAACAATTACTTTAGTAATAGTAAAAAGATTTTTTTCTACAACAATGTTTTCAATTATTTTTTTCTTAAGGCCTATGTGTGAATGATAAGGTTGACTATCGGGACCTCGCGGGGCACAGGGCAGGTGAAGTAGAGTTGACCTGTTTCTATGTTCTCAGCATAGGAAGGGATAGTGTGTCCGGAATGTTTTTTTTTAAATATAAAAACATGTCTGAGACTTGGCGGGACACTGGGCAGGTGAAGTAGAGTTAAATAGAGTTTTTAAAATATAAAAAACGTCTTTTTGAATGTGGGGTCTGGTTATTTTGGGATGATAAGTGCTGACAGACGTGATGTCATTTATGGATGAGCCCCCGAAACCCATAGTTATCTAACTAGATAACGGGTAGTCTAGTACAATTTAAAGTATGATGTATATTAACGGGAGATGGGGCAGCGCTTAAATTGAAATAGAAAGCTATCAGTGGCAGTCTTTCGATAGTTGGTCAACCGTGAAGACTAAACTAGCGTACATTTTAAAATGTCTGATTACGTTTTTACTTTCTCGTATATACGAAGTATAGAGAAAGTCTTGTAATCGTGCAAAAAAAAAAATCGAGATTTTTACAAATCTCGACGTTTTACACCTCACTGATACGGAAAAACATAATTTTGCAATCTTGTCCGTATGTCTGTGTGTCTGTGTGTCTGTCTGTGTGTGTGTGTGTTTGTGTGTCCGTGTGTACACACGATAACTTGAGTACCGTTACAGCTAGGTTGATGAAATTTCATATATAAGTATTTTATCAAAATCGTAGATCCTGATCAACTTTTGAGCGATTTCCAATAAGCGGAAGTAGTACTTTTCCTACTTCGAATTTTTCAAAAGCCTATAACTTGAGTACTCTTTCAGATAGATACATGAAATTTCACATCTAAGTTAAAGATCTAATCGTCTACCTTCTGTTAAATTTTGAGTAATTTCAGTTGACCGGAAGTAGTAATTTACGCTACTTCCGATTTCTCAAAAAACTAATGTAAATTTTTAAAGTACTAATAATATTGCGCACTATTATGCACTTTTTTATTTGGCGTTCACTTGGTGTACAATTAATTTGTCTACGAGATTTTATTCTATTTTTAAAACTTTAAGTATTTAAAATGGATAAAAAATCATGTCTATAGCCCGAGTTCCCATCCCCTGTTATTTTATATAAGAATATTCGAGAAAGTTTAGGGGAGATCACTCCCGGTTTATTTCTCTTTAAATTATCTTTTCAGCGAGTTATTGGAATAATTCAAAGAGTGTGAATAACAATTCTTTAAATTAGCATGATCTGCGTCTAAGTAGATTTAGTCAAATAATCTGTACAACTAGCAGCTACTATACTTCGAGATAGTGTTGACTTTGCTGACTGTGTAACCACACTGGGTTGAATACTGATCCGAATGTTATTGGCTATTCTCTACACATAGGTTTGTGTGGCCGTCAAGCTTCAATACAAAGTTAAGCAAGCCAAGGGTGTAATGTAGATACGTCGTGATACACTTACACTGCTCGGCCTCTGTCATGCGCGAATATTTTTTGAGCGTCACGCTCCGGTACACAGGAACACCTCTCAATAGAGAGACATACGAGTTATATATAGGGTAAGCCGGGGTAATTCCACACACGGGGTAATTCCACACACCATATACTGAATACTCTCTAGTTTCAATGGGAGTAAAGTTTAATTAAAAGTTACAATTCCCTGTTTCTAAGAGGTCATTTCTTGTACTTTCTGATACTGTTAAAGAAGCGTTCATCTACAATCAGAGCAAGAATTTTAATTTTATCTGCATCTATCTTCAAATATACTTACGTAAGTACAACCCCTGCACTTTTTTAAAAATAGTTTATTTTGTCTTTTTTTTAATTGTTGTCAATTATTTATTGATTTTATGAAAGATTATTCATTTTTGTTAATAGTAACAGTTAATGATGCTAGATTCAGCCTTTAATTTAGAACAGGAAAGCATATTTTTTCAATAGTAGGTGTGGGGCAATTCCACACACACGGTGTGGGGCAATTCCATACACTATAGTTTGGAATGTCCCATGTTGCTTTTTATACTCTTTAGAGGGTTTAGTTATTATTTTAAACCCTTTAAACTGGTTGTGGCTAATTCTGTAATTCACAACTCATGATTTAATCTTAAAAAATACTTAAATAGTACTAGATCTAGTACTATTTATTTTTAAAAAGAATGCTATTAAAGTTAAGTAAAATTGCCATAGACTTCTTTTATTTCTTTATCTATTATTATTTTTACTGTGCCTATATTATTTATTATAATTTATGCAATATTTAGAGCTAAACATCCCCATACACACATTAGTAATTAGACTTTCTAACATTTAATTTTGTTTTTATTTCAGAATGGTTTACAGTTATAAACGAATAACTTCGGCCTATGACAGATGAGAGTAGAATTCAGGAGGAAGAAATTGAGGCTTTCTCTTCACCCAGTGATGAAGACTGGTTCCCCCATGCAAAATTGTTTCCAAGGGGAAAAATGTTTTTTTACAAATTTTTAAAAACATGAATTTTAAAATTTTCAAAATGTGTGTGGAAAAGCCCCACTTGCCATGTTTTTGTAATAAAAGTGAAATATTTAAAAATTGTATTTTGTTTTATGAATTATCTCTATATTTGTTTGCCATCATATAAGTAATACATGTCCAGTTATACACTCAATATTATATTGTGGTAGTGTTAATTTTAGATTTTTTACAATTTTTTTAGAAAAGTAGTGTATGGAACTACCCCGGGTTACCCTACCTCACAAGGTGATTAAATCAAAAACTTGAAAGTCCAGAGGGCGAGACAAGGAAGCTATTTGCCTGTTTTTGTAGGCGGCACGGAGTATATCATGGATCTATATGAGAATAATTTTAACTCCAAAAAATATCATTATTTCTAATAATGAATATCAAAGTAAAAATATGTATCGTTGTACTGGCCAGCTTTGATTTTAGAATTATATCCGGTAAGTCTTAAGGATATATATATATATATATATATATATATATATATATATATATATATATATATATATATATATATATATATATATATATATATATATAAATATAAATATATGTATATATATATATATATATATATATATATATATATATATATATATATATATATATATATATATATATATATATATATATGTCTGTGTGAATAAATAATATTTTAGTGTACATCCCTGATGGTAACTTGTCATGCTAAATTCTACATTTTTAACACTAGATTATGTGCACAGCTTCAACATGTTCTTTTTAAATGCACAAGTTACACAATTTTAAAATTAAAATAACCAAGTAAAAACATATTATTTGTTAGATAGTCGAAATTTAGTAAAAAGAAACACAATAACATTGGTAATAGTGGCTATGTAAAATTATTTAATTTGGAGTTATATTTCTAATTACAAGATATTTATATTCGTAATTACTAATAGCTAAACAGATTAGCTTAAAATAAATCAATGCTACTAATACCTCTGACTTTTAATATCACATGGTTGAGGGTTGTTGTGAATATAGGACAACAGTATAGACGTGAAGATTATACTTAAAAGTAACAGACAACTTCTATAAAAAACAAACTTTCAGATTCTGACTGTGATCCCGGCAAGTTTGGGTTAGAATGTGAGAAGACTTGTAACTGTGCTACAGACGAGGCTTGTTTTGTTGCTACTGGAGGATGTCCTTCTGGCTGTAAGGCTGGGTACTATGGGGAGGCTTGTGATAAGGGTAAATACTTTTAACGTTAAACTTCATATAATTTATGTTTTACATGTTCTGGAATGACAAAATGAATCAAATGACCCTCGCAATGACTTATAATCTTTCAAAAGATCACTTCACTTTTGTTGTACCACATGTGTAGCCAATCTTGCCCAGAGGCGTAGCTAGGGGGGGGGCGGGGGGGGGGGGGGGCGGCCGCCCCGGGCGCCGACCCTATGGGGGCGCCAAAAGGGGTGGGAAAAATTTTTTAAAGCTGATTTTATGCTGCAGTTTTGAATTATAAACTGTCTAAGTTAAGAAATGTAATGGCTACACGCCTTTACATACTGATTTAACTGTTTTCTACCTTGATTTCTTAATGTAAAACATATACTCTTAAGAAACAGTAACCGGCAAAACCGCTTTGAAGCTTTTCCTAGATGGGGGGGGGGGGGGCGCTTTTTCGAGACTTAAAACGGAAGAATTTACACTAGATTGTTGAGTCGATAAACGTTACCGCTATTAAAAGAAACCAATTGTATTAAAACGTATTGTACGATTGTTGAACTGTAAAATACGTTAGTGACTTTTATCAAGATGGTGCAGGGGGGGGGGCGCTTTTAGGCCAAATAGAATAGCAAAATTACACAGGATTCTGAATAAACAACCTTTAGCTCTCAGAAAGAAACGAATTGTACTGTGCATTGTATAATTGTGTAAAATTTTTAAAAAAAGTTAGTTACGTTAAAAACCGCTCTACAAACTTTGTCCAAGATGGTTGTGATGAGTGTGTGTGGGGGGCGCTTTTTTCGCTAACAAAAATCGCAAGTATTTGTACTGGATTGGTGAGTAGATAACTCTCTTAACACTTAGTAAAGAAACCAAGTGTATTAACGCGTAATGTACAATTTCAATAGCCAGTTTTGTTTAAAAAAAAGACGCGACTAGTTCTTTGTAAGATTCTTACGATTCTCTCAACTTCAACGTGAGAGATCAGATACTTTTGATTGATTGCATTACATCTTACCTGGATCACTGAACTATATTAAAGAGAACTAAATATCACGGATTCTTGAATCCCTAAGCCACTAACCACCACTTTTTTCCATGCTCTTATTTCATTCTCCACTGTCTGTAATCTAGCTCCAAGCCATACAGTAAAAGAGACCACATTTAGTTATAGATCCTGATTGAATTTTTTTGACAATGCATTTGAATTCTACATTTTCTTAGAGTGTTAAAACGCATTTTATTGCTGCTGATTATAATCAGAACGTCATGGGCTATCATTAAATTGATTGTTACTGCTTCTTCAATCAATACAATTAGTTCTGCATTTGTTGTTGACGTTGTGCGAGCAGTGTTTCTTCCAGACTTTTTTCTCCGGGGGGGCACTTGAAATTTTCGAGGGGGGGCGGTAGACTTTCTTCGGGGGGGGGGGGGGGGAGGCGGACACTGTTAAACGTATATATTTTCTATATATAAATTATATAAATTTCATTTCGTTCGAGGGTGGGGCGGTAAAAAATTTTCGGGGGGCTTTGCCCCCCCCCCCCCGAAGAGATGCCTGAAAGAAACTCTGTGTGCGAGAAGGCAGGGCAAATCTGCGAAATCCAAGACTACGAGCTGTTAACATCCGTTGGATTCCAGTTTGTTTTCTCTAGCTTGTTTTGTCATACCATCAACCAATCAACGAAATACCCATGTCGTATTCCAATGTGAACAATAAATATTTCTGATAACTTCTTCTTGTATGTCACTTGTGTGTCCTTACTCTAACAAACTTCGAATCCAACTATGTACCATATCACAACAGAGATCGTTCCAAAACTAGAACATAAAAGGCTGGTCTAAACATATTAGCGTTAGCTACAAACTACCCTCTAACACAGATCAGGCTTATTTTTTTTTACTCACATTACTAATCTTTCGCAAAAAAAATTAAACGCATCTTAATGGGAATTAAATTGTCGTAAAGTTTTAAGGAATGAAAATCATACAATGTAATTATTAAACCTTGTCCGGACTGTAGCATACACGCTTACACACACGCTTACACACAAATACACTCTTACCCACACACAAGCTTATATATAAACACACTATCACACACACATAATTATACACACACACACACACACATATATATATATATATATATATATATATATATATATATATATATATATATATATATATATATAAGCGGGGGGGGGGGGCGCCAAATTGAAAGTTCGCCCCGGGCGCCGGGAAGGGTCGCTACGCCTCTGATCTTGCCCCCCACATTGAGATTAATTCAAAATTATTTTAAACAAAAATTATAATCATTTTCTAACTCTCTTTTAACATTTGTTGAATACACCTTTATTGTGTTGAGAGGTCACATATATAATGATTCAGTTTGAAATGTTTACAATTACACTCTAATTAAGGACATACACATTTAGCAGGTGTCTTTGAGATGCTACATTAAAAACTGTATTTTTGATCTCGCTGTGATCAGCCTGTGAGCCTCACACCTGGGGCATCAGCTGTAACCAAAGCTGTAATGACCGTTGTATAGACAACACCTGTAACAGGTTTAATGGAGACTGTGATAAAGGATGTAAAGACGCTCATCAGCCGCCGGCTTGTACACAGGGTATTTTGGGTTCTACATTTTATCCGCCTGTCTAGCAGAGTGTTTCTGTATTACATCTACGTTTTTAGTTCTGTCTAAAGGATATTGAGTAGCCTAAATAAACACTATCATGTGAAAATGTAAGCACATATGTTATGCTATAATACAATATTAAACTAATATCTAGTATCATTTTTCAAATCAATTTAATCCAAGAAATATTTTAAAAACCTTAAATTAGCTTGCCATGAGACGTTTTACGGCAGTAATTGTTCACAAAGATGTAGTCCCAACTGTACCGATAGCCTATGTCATCCTGTCAATGGTCATTGTTTGTCTTGTATAGCCGGCAGACAGAGGTTATTTTGTGACCAACGTAAGTTTTATAAATTATATTATTTAGCATACCATTTAAACTGGTGTTAATCTCCAAAAATATTTTTACTTAAAAATTCATACCCCAACGAAAATTATGGTAATTAATAACTTTAAGCCTACGTTTATAGCCGACAATGGTCAGATATATTTTAGCAATAGGTTTTCAATCACTTTGCTGCAACTTGAACTGCATACATTTATTTTAATACATTTTAACAGTTCAACGACGACTGTTAGAAACAGCCGATCCTACACTATTCTCAACGACACTGTCGTTGAGTGGCTTATCAACAGTGTCGGTATATAATAACGCTATAGATTTTTTCTCATTTGATTCTGTCGTTGAGAATCTAATTATAGTTATAAACTGTAAAAACTAGCTAACGGAATAAAACCATTTCGATTAATTAATCGCTTAAAAAATATTTAATATAAGAAAAATTAAACAACCATTCATTTTACAGAGCTAATAATAATTAATATTATAAAAAATGTCTTTAAAAATTGAAAATTAAATTATTTTTAGCAATATAAATTAATACAGTGGATTGCTGAATTTAATTGTGATCATAGTTATGATTAATTTTAGAGATTGTATGATTAATTTATACACGATTTAGAATTACAGAATATTGATTATTCGGTATAGAAAACATTAGGGTAGAGATTACTAAACGATATAATATAGGATTATGTAATATAGAATATATTAGTATATTATTATAGAATCTAGGCTATACAACAAGTAATACATGATATGATTGCAAAATAGAAAAAATACATAATATAAAGGCCCATTTTTTAATCGAATTTAAAACTCATTTCGTTTACAATATGTTATTACAAATATAAAATTGCAGAATACGTAATAGCTATTTTTATCGAATTTATACATAGAATGTGCTATATAATCTTAAGAACATGATTATGTAGTGGCGTAGGTACAAGGTGTGCCAAGGGGCTATACCCCCCCCCGATATATATATATATATATATATATATATACATATACATATACATATACATATTTACTGTACTCAAGTAGTACCCCTAACCAGAGGCGTCACAAGGTTGGGGGGCGGGGCTGAGGACTGCGCAAGGTGGCAAAATTTCGGGGGTGACACCATGGCGAAAAATAGCAAAATATATAGAAGAAGTATGCATTTTGCCAGTTCAATAAATGACTAATGAGAGTTAACTGTACTAATAACTGACTGCAGATAAAAAAAATATACAATTAACTGTGCACGTTTAAAAACTATCACCCAGGGGGGGGGGGGGGGGTGAGGGGAGATGACACAAACTGCAAAATGTACAGGTGAATACATGCTTGTTGAATTTTTGGATAATAGATTAGCTAAGCGACGACCGGAGAGAGGCTGATACCAAAATCTAATCATTTACGATGAAAACGATGCTTTTTTTCACATGAATTAATAGGTGGATTATGTGCTAAATTTGACGCCATTGGGGAAAATGGGAAGTCACCAAATGTAGCTATATATATATATATATATATATATATATATATATATATATATATATATATATATATATATATATATATATATATATATATATATATATATATATGCATATGTAGAATTATTTATATTTCTCTCTATGTATATATATAATGAAGTTTTGCTTGTTTGTTTGTGGGTTTGTTTATGTCCTCTATGCAGCACTACACCTTTCATCCTATGGCCATGCAACTTAAGTTAAGAATACCACTGGATATATTTCACAAGCACGGTGCCCCAGCAGGGCGCGAATCGATTCTTCCCTATATAGGGTATATATAAGTAAAAGTAGATTGCGGTTTAATCCCGTTCATCCGCTCGCCATAAAACTTCAGGGGAGGTTATTTTTTTTTATTTTAACAGGGCGGCGCTCCTGGAGGGTGCAATTTTTCTCTAAACAGTTTGTAAAAAACAAAACGGATGCTGTTTGACATCGTTTATCTGAGTGCCGTTAAACTTTCGAGAGTTAATGAAAACACTCACGAGAAGGTTTCTGCGAAAACAAAAATTAAAATTTATTATGGGCGTTTCCCTGGAGGGTGCGATTTTTGTTAATAAACGGCTTGGCGCCTGAAAATCCAGGACGGCGATATTAAAACTGCATGGGGGCTAAGGTAAAAAAGCAACAACAGGCGCAGCCGCCGGCGCCCCGGATATTACGTAACCCGAAGCGCCCCGTGCTACCATGTGAACACTATGACGCCTACGTTTTTTTTTTTTTTAATTTATACACTAAAGACACGATGGGCAACAATAATTTTTGACTATATGGAATCAGGCGCGTCTGCCGGCGCCCCGGCAGGATGCGATTTGGCGCCCTGGGATATCCTAAGGTTGTGTTAAAGAGCACTCTACAATATTGACCCTGTGGCAGACGACATTCCATGACAATTCGTTTGACCCGGTGCGCCACTGGCTTCGGGAGGAACACTATGAGTTTTAAAAGAGCGCCCTACAGTAGGGAAATTTTTTGTCTACTGCACCACTGGCGTGTGGTCTAGCGCCCCTGTGTGGGTCCCCCATAAACACTATTGCGCCTACGTTCGTTTTAAAGAGTGCGATACATTATGGATACAATGGACTACTGTGTGCGGTAGAATTTGCGCCTCAACAACTATGATGAAAGCAATATAACACCGGCTTTGATTACATTTAAATTATTTGGATTTAGAAATCAATGTCAAGCGTAAAAAAATACGTGATTGCTAATGTAATTATGGAATCCTCTTAAAATATTGCGTCAGTCTGTCTTCTGAGACCGCAGCAACGCGCGGGACGGGTACGCTGGTTTAATATATATTTCTTCTATATAAATAATTCTCTTCATGGATACCATAGAAAACACCAAGCTGTAAGCGCTCAGCAGCCCCCTCTTTTTCTCTCTATCCCTACCACCCCCATCCCTACATGGTCTGGTGAGCTGTGGTTCAAGCTAAATGATTACAATCGTAGAGCCGGGTTTAGTGACAGCTATTAGGGGCAGATAATTTAAACTTAGTGGAGGTAACTCAGAGGGGGCTGCTTTCACGAGGAGGGGGGGTAGGATTTTTGGGAAAGGAGGGTGGGGAGGGGGGGGGGTTATCGTCCTTAACGAGCTACTGATAGTGTTTTAAAGCAAATATTTTCAGTGGCAGCATTGTTACTGTCGAATTCACAAATTATGAATTACTGAAAAGTAGAAAATGAAACAACTAAATAGCGGCGTATGATAGCGGCTCGTAAAATATAAAACACAATGTAAATACCTTTGTTATACCTACGGAAAATAATAATATGTAACATGGATTCCTGAAATTTTGCGCTGCTTTAATTTTTAACGTTGGGATCCTCCATCAACATCCATACTCTCCTTTAGTATGTTCAGGCTTTTTTTTTTTTCATTTATGGGAAGGGATGATCGGAAAGTGTGACGACAAATTTTTGCTTTCATCCGTTATTTCGGGCTTTAAAAGATTGCTTTTGGTATTAATTCATTTATTAACTCAATGTTTATCGAGGTCAGTACATATTATAATAAACCGGGAGTGATCTCCCCTAAACTTTCTCGAATATTCTAATATAACACTACGGGGAATGGCAACTCGGGATATAGACATGATTTTTAATCCATTTTAAATACTTAAACTTTTTAAAATAGAATAAAACCTCGTAGAAAAAAGAATTGCACACCAAGTGAACGTCAAATAAAGATGTGCATAATAGTGCGCAACATTATTAGTACTTTATAAATTTACGTGCGTTTTTTGATAAATCGGAAATAGCGTAAATTAGTACTTCCTGTCAACGGAAATTACTCAAACTTTGACAGAAGGTAGAGAATTAGATTTTTTACTTACATGTGAAATTTCATTTATCTATCTGAAATAGTACTCAAGTTATAGGCTTTTGAAAAATTCAAAGTAGAAAAAGTACCACTTTCGGTTATCGGAAATCACTCAAAAGTTTATACGGATCTACGATTTTGATAAAATACTTATATATGAAATTTCATCAACCTAGCTGTAACGGTACTCAAGTAATCGTGTTTACACACAGACACACACAGACACAGACATACGGACAAGATTGCAAAATTATGTTTTTCCGTATCAGTGAGGTGTAAAACGTCGAGATTTGTAAAAAAATCACGAATTTTTTTTTTTGCACGATTACAAGACTTTCTCTATACTTCGTATATACGAGAAAGTAAAAATGCAGTTTCAGGGGAACGGCGGAGGGGGTTATGTGTTGAGGTGTGGTGTTTTTAAAGAGAGTGGTGGGGGGGGGGGGAAGCGAAGATCTGGCTTTTTGTGAAAATGTGTTACAATTAGAGAAGGGGGGTTGGGTGCAAAATCGTCTGAAGAGTGAGTCGTCGTTAATGGGTGACCACTTTATGATTGTATATTGACGTCACCATCATTTTGGGCGGTGGCTTTATGTGACGATATGTAACGAGAAAAAAGAGGGTTGAGTTAATGGCGTAGCATTTATTTTGCATTTTTTAAGGATACAAATAATAAAAACACTGCTTATTTTGTTTTACATGTGTGACGACATTGTGTTAACCAAATGTATTGAATAGTATGACTTACAGATTATTAATTCTCTCCCCCCCTGAAGCAATTACCACCTGTCATTTACCCCCCCCCCCCCGCCAAGGAGGACATCCCCCCCCCCCCCACGCACACACCTCTTAAGGTACAGCTGGGGTTAGGGTTATGGTTAGGGTTACGGCTAGGGTTAGGGTTTGGGTTAGCGTTAGGGCTAGGGTTAGAGTTAGGGTTAGCGTTCTGGCTAAGGTTAGGATTATGGTTAGGGTTACGGCTAGGGTTAGGGTTAGCGTTAGCGCTAGGGTTAGAGTTAGGGCTAGGGTTAGAGTTAGGGCTAGAGTTAGGGTTAGCGTTCGGGCTAAGGTTAGGGTTAGCGTTAGGGCTAAGGTTAGGGCTAGGGTTAGATTCAGAATTAGAGTTAGTGTTATGGTCAGGGTTAGGATTAAGGCTAGGATTTGGGTTAGTGTTATGGTCAAGGTTAGGCTGAAACCTAAGTCTAGAGTTGGTTTTGGTTATGTGTTAAGTTTTAGGCTGAGGTGAATGCTTAGGGTTTGGTAATTTTTTTTATCGATTAGGATTAAGGAAATACATAGGTATAGAGTTTGAGTTAGGATCATAACTTGAGGCCGGGGGGGGGGGGGGGGGATTCTCCAGGGGGGTTATTGACAAGGGGTAATTCCCCCGGGGGTAAATACGGGAGGGGGGGTCTCCTCCGGGGGGGGGGGGTAATTGACGGGGTGGGGGTAATGTCATGTAGCCAGGTCCACTATTAGAAAGCCAAAATTCCAAACTTTGTAGCCTTATGTATGTAAGTAATCTAATCTCATACAAGTTCTTGAAAGCAACATCAAAGACGAGAAATAATAAGAGCCATCGTTGTCGGCTTATTTAACAGGGAAGTCTTAGTCTAAATCAATCCACGACAATGTCTTTAAGACAATAAACCTTAACTTTGCTTGAAATAACAATATCGTTCTTCATTCATTCAAACTCAACATTATGGCTTCACTGAACTTTGTCATTGAAATGCATGTGTAGTTTGAAATGTGTGTCTGTTAAAATTGTACAGTTGATACCGAATATATCCAGCCTTTTTCTTCTTCGTTCAGCTGCTTTTCTTTCTGGATTTCTTTTCTTATCTTTTGTCAATCCAAGAACAAGTGTTGTATCCCCAAGATAGGTTGCTATCCCCAACTATAGAGCCTCATCTACACGGGAGATTGAACTCAGGACTTCTCGGTTTAGCAACCACGAACTTTACAAGTTCTTGATTTTGGTATTGGCGTGTCAGTTTTCTTCTTTATTTAGTCGACATCTAAAGTTAAACAAAAACAGTTGCCTACCTCAGCAAAAATCAATGTAGGCCAATTATGGCCAGTGTAGCAATTAGCAACATCAAAGTTGATTTGAATTCCATGCAACACTCATTCCATACTTCTCTAGTGTGGAGGTCTTGCTTATTAATATTATCCTGTTTGTTTGATACTTTTCTTTAACTTAATAATATTAACCATAGGCACTTTTTGCCTGGAGTACAAACTGGGTCACAGTATTCTCTGGTAAACAATTAAGTTCTTTTCCAAATATATGCTCAGCTAATAGAAACAGCATTCCTAGATTATTTTTTTTTTTTTGTTTTTTTTTTTTAAAAGGGCTTCAGCTGTTTTAATGTCAACTTGTGCTGGGAATACTATAACTACATACAACCCTTTTCAGCTTTCAATCACTTGCATCTTATGTACAAAGTATGAAAACCAAATACATCAAATTTTGAGAAATAATTTATTTATCAAACCTGACAATTGCATATAATTAAAAAGCCAAACATTAATATATCAAGATTATTGCAATTATCACCATTTGCAGATTCTTGTTTAACTATGGTAGATGGAAGTATTAGTTGCCTTTTACATCACTTTTCACTTCCTGAAACAAAACAAAATGATTTTCTTAATCATCCATCTGAAATAATAAAATTAGCAAAAAAAAAAAATCTTTAGTTTAAATTAGTTTAATACATCAAAACAAAACAAGAAAAAAGTGATTGAATGAGATGAATCATGGCATAGATATCTATAAAATTTTGCTTTAGTGATAAAGGGGGAAACATTTAAGTTATTTTAAGTGAAACATAAGCTAGAGAAATAAACTATTAGGCCTAATTTAAATAATTTAATTCCTTTCTCCCAAAACACTACATGTATCCTTAAAAAAAGAAAACTTAAAATGTATCAATATTTACCTTGTGTAAAAATTCTTATGTACATCTACTGTATCAGCTTGACGCTCATTAGGTATGCCTAGTTCCTGTTGAGCAGTTAAGACAGATTAAGTAAATAATTCAAATTTGTAAGACAAACCAATAAAAGATACTGTTTTATATATATATATATATATATATATATATATATATATATATATATATATATATATATATCCTTCCTGCAAATCAGCATATTTTGCAAAACAAATATTTAAAAAAATACATAATGATATTGTATCAATCATCACCACTGACTTGGTTTTACTAGGTAAAATATTTTTTAAATACAATATTTATACAAATAAAAATCTATCTCAATCAACATGTTCAAAATAAACCAAAGCAAACTTGTGATAACTTACCTGATTAATGTTTGAGAGGATTCACCCAGTTCTCGCCACTGAAGCAGATTAGATGCATGTGTTATAACACTTGTGATATACTGATTGCCATTTTGTGCACTTTCAGTCCTGGAGATCCATGTTGTAGGCATAGACTGTTAAACCTGGATAGTAATATTATAGAAGTAAATTATATCTAGTATAAGTATAATATAAATATTTAAAAAATAAATGACACTAAATTATATTTATCATCATTGGAAATAAAAGTGGTACAATTAAGTTATAAAAAAACAAATTATAAAATTTAAAGCAGCTTATTAATAATTGTCATACCTTTTCCTACTTTTATGTCAAATGTAAGAGGTAATAGAGAAAGAACATCTTGTGTCATTTAGTATGCTGTAGTCTTATTACTGGTAAAAATCAGATCTTCCCTTTTTTTTGGATGAACCTGTAAAAGAGAAATTACAACATGGATAAACACAATGAATATCATATCTAATCCTCAACTAGTTATCACCCCAATCCTAACCTCATTTTTTAAAACCAATTTCTAAATATGTTTTCAGAACAAATTTATGTTAAGTCTACCTATTTTAATGTTCAGAATACTAATATTTATCAAAACTACCTCCAGTTGAAATTCAAGATACCTTTATAAAAAGTTATTATGACTTTAACTTTGTGTAGTTGTTATTTAGGCTATTTGTTTAATTTATATTATTTAAATTAATATTTCATGCCTTGTTTTAAAAAGATCTACAAGTCTACTTTTGATTTTATGGTATAATCTGATAAAAATTAGGCTGCTAAATCTGAAAACTAAGGTCAATGCAAAGACTTCCAAATTAGCGATAAGTAGGCTTGTATAGATATTGTATATAATTACTAGCCCAATAGTATTACTCTACGACCAATGTATAGGACTTAATGTATCAGACCTAATTCCTATAATTAGGCCTACTAATTATTAAATAATTAATAGATCTAACAGTAGGATAATTACAATTATGGGCCTTAGCGGACATAGAGAGCTGAATACTTAACTAAACATTTTTAAAAATTATAGTAAGCTAAGTGAGTTGAATTATTTTATTTAGATAGGCCTAGGCTATAATATACTCTATAGCAGTCTATAGTGATAGTCGCAGAGTAGCGTATATCATAATAATTTCAAATTAAATCTATAAGCAACATTAAGCCTCTGCCTTGTTGCCTAATTAAAAACTAAAGCCTATTAAGCCTTTTCCTAATAAGCCTTTGGCCTAATTTAAATAACAGCCTATATAATATATATAAATAGGCTAAACTCCTTGTAAGACCTAATAGACTAATGACTAAGAGAGTGCTAGGCCCCTTTCCGATATTATATAATAAATGCTTGATCGATATCATAATATCTAACACTGATTACATTAATTTACATAAGACTATACCATCTTAACTATGGCTAATACTTTTTCTACTAATAAAATAGGCTATCTCTAGTTTAAACTTAGGCCTAATAGTAATTAGTAATTATAATTAAGTAGGCCATTTTATGACATTTATAAAATTTTTAGTAGATGGCCGAGCCTTAAATTTAAATACTAAAATAGATTTAGCATACTATGCCTATTGTTGGTCTAATTAATAATTTATTTTTCATTTAGAATTTTAGATCTCCAAAAGATAGGCCTAGGTCCTAAATAAATAATTTTTATTTTATTGAGCCCGCCTTAATGTATAATGTATAAGATGTGATCTGTTTTTTTAATAAAAATAACCCTACACAATACTAGTGATTTAACTAATATCTAGTACTACTTTAGGCCTATTTAATTATTTATCTAGTAGGCTGAATAAAATCTAAAGCTATAGGCCTACTTTATTACTATATTTGCCTATTATTCTATAATTAATTTATGTTTTCTTTCAATACATAGTAGATCCTGTGGTACCTCAACATTCTAGTGCCTCGACATACCAGATTTTTTAAATACGAGCAGTTGTGCGAGTAATATTTCGCTTTGAGTTACGCGCAAAATTTGAGATACCGTATTTCACAGTTCATGTAAAAGAAATACCCCCAAAAAGATGCAAATGATTATTTATCGCAGCTATTTAATTATAATAATAAGCGTCTTACTCATATTTGCAGCATTATGAAAGGGAGAAAGAAATAAACTTCCTAAACAAGTTTTATTTTAAGCTACCAGCACATGAAAGTGACTTAAATTAAGCATGGCAAAAAAGAAGAGAAAAGCTGTCACGAAAATTAAGCTAACGTAATAATTTTATTTAGTATTTAGGCCTTACGTTTAAGTCTTAAGTGCAACAATGCTCAGTGAATTTTAGCCATTAATGGCATTACGTTTAGGAATGATGTGAAGGCCTACTTGTGTAGCTTTAGTATATTTTTAGACCTAAGCCTAAGCTTGTAGATATAGATCTACAAACAATTTGAAATAGATCTAGATCTAGAAGAGATTTAAAATTGAGTAGATCCTAAAGGACAGCTATGCCACAGAAATAATTAATAATTATTAATTATCTTTCTATCTAGTCAATCTGAATCTAGACTAGTGCTACTGAAAAATTACTAGATCTAGATTTTCTAGATCTAGATTCTATCATTTACTTTCGACGCACTAGGCATACTTTTAACTTTCTCTCTCTAGTCAATAATGTAGATTTCTAGATCTAAATGTAAATCCTGATCTTGTAGATTTGATTTACGTAGGTTTTACATCAGTGTAAATCGTTGATCAAGTAGATCTAGTCTAGATCTGGACTAGCTCTCGTCAAAACAAAATGGCTGGAATATTAGCTTCAAAACACCTACAGTTTATGCTTTCCTAATTGTGGAGAGCATGTTTAATTATTGTTTTATTTTCAACGACAGTGTTGACTGAGAAACCACCAAAGGGTTTTATTCTCAGCGACACAGTCGGAGAGAGGCTCAACGATTCTGTCGTTGAGATGATCCGCATGGGGTGGTTAGAAATTACTATTAATGTTACGCCTAGGTTTAAAAGAGAAAATTGTCCAATGTTTATTACTTTAATGTTGATCTCATGGTTCTTTATATTTCAGCATGTGACGTCCACCACTATGGCGTTGGGTGTGTGTCGAGCTGCCCTTTGACCTGCTTAGAATCAATATGTGACAGTACCACTGGGTTTTGTACCAGGTGTAATCCATGTTACACGGGCGAACTTTGTCAATCTGGTATATGGTACACTTTACAATCTCACGTTCACGATACATTCAATATTTTGGATAATTATTACATATAATATTATATCTACTATATATATATATATATATATATATATATATATATATATATATATATATATATATATATATATATATATATATATATATATATATTGTATATATAAATTGTCATATAGAACTCAATTGTTGTGACGGAAGAGCTGAATGCATAGGTATTGGTATTGGAGTTGGAGTTGTGCTTACAACTATTGTAGTTCTGATAATTACAGCCATCTTACATCGTTCGAAAATGTTGATAATAGGCAGAAATTTGGGACCCTGTCAAATAAGGGAGGAAACTGTTCCAACAGGCAAGCAACAAACAGGTAAACAGTGCATTTACATTAAGTTGTTTATTCAATCAAATAAGGAAGAGGTCTCCAAACTATGGCCCGCGGGCCGAATGCGGCCCGCAAGGTCCTCTCAGTCGGCCCGCGGAGATCTTTTTGTCCGCGGAAAGATGTCTGTTAAAGGTGGCTGAGGAACTTGGCCCAGAAAATTTAAAACAATTTGAAAATGTAGCTTTGGATGCAAATAGCTTTGCCCACCGTGTTGCAGTGGTGAAAACATTGTGACTCAAATAGCGAAAAATGCAAGCACGTTTCACTATTTTTTAATTGCAATGGATAAGTCGCTTGACAGCTGTTCACCCCTCAACTCCTTGTGTTCATTTGGGGTGTGGATGAAGACATGAACATAACACAAGAGCTGGCTTCCGTACACAACATGTATGGCACTGTTACTTGAGAGGATATATTCAATGAGTTTAAAAACATTTGCTAATTATAACTTGGACTGGACTAACCTCAGTTACCTGACTGTTGATGGGGAAAAGTACATGAGTGGCATAAAGAAAGGCTTGGTTGGACAAGCGAATGAGAAAAATATTCTACAACAAATGCTCCTGCACTTCATTATTCATCAGCAATCTTTGAGTGCTAGATATATGAACATTAGCAGTGTACTGAATCCTGTAGTGAAGATTGCGAATGTAATAAGGTCACATGAGCTCAACCATTGATATAGAATACGTGAAGAATAATTTGAGAACAAACTAGGACCTCGAGTGCAGCGCCCGACAGTGTTTCTTTCAGATTTTTTTCTAGGGGGGGGGGCACTTGAAGTTTTTATATAAATTATATTTAGTTGGGGGGGGGGGGCGGTAGCGGTTTTTTTTTTGGGGGGGGGTGGGGCTCCATAACACCGAATATATGCCTTGAAGAAACTCTAGCCCTAGAATTAATATGTGATAGTCAATGCGGCCCTCGGTCTGAAAAGTTTGGAGACCCCTGCTAGGCTATCTCTGTGTAGGCTAAAATAAACCAGTGTAAAAAATGCTAGTGTGTAAATATTACTGTAAACCTCAGCTTTTGTTCAAATCTCACTGTAAATTTTATAAAATGTTTGCAATACAATATAAGCCAGTTGTAAACAAGTGTGTAACGTACACTGTACATATTAGCTTGTGATCAGATATTATTGTAAAATATTATACAATGCCTTGCTAGCACTATTTAATTATTAACTAGTGTGTAAGTGACTGTACATGTTTAGCGTGTAAGTAACTGTAAATATTAGGTATTGTGTGGGCCTACATACCAGTTATTGCAATTAATGTATTTTTTTCATTTACAAAACTGAGATCTCTGTAATTTTCAGGACTAAATCCAAGAGTAGACAGTATAGTAAACGTTTTTCAAAATTTGAAAATTTGTTTGTTAATACTTATAGGTAAGGACACGTAGAAAATGTATGTCTCCTATAACGCCTATAAGTTGAGTCTTAGAAATTAAAGAAAACTTGTAGACAATCAATGGAAATAATATATTTGACATATTTAAAAAAATACATTCACAGATTTATTCCCAGTGACTGTTCTAGTGATTGCAATTCTACTGGTTTGCTTACAACCACCAAAGCAACCTATCAGTCTACTGCTGGTTGGTAAAACAGGTAGTGGTAAGAGTACAACAGGGAATACAATACTTAGAAAAAAAGTTTTTAAAACTGGAGCAAGTTGCACATCTGTCACAAAAACTAGTGAAAGTAGTTTCTCAGCGTACCAAGGAACGAAAATAACAGTTGTGGATACTCCAGGATTTATGGATACTGAAATGGATAATGAAACTTTGGCTGATATTCTCCTTCAATCCATCAATGAAAGTCCGACAGGATTCGATGCGTTTTTATTCGTTGTACCCTATGGTGTTAGATTTACTGACGAAGATAAAAAAGTTATAGAAAACTTTAAGGAAACTTTTGGAGAGGATGTTATTAAAAAAATGTCTATTATTGGTGTAACAAGGGGAGACCAATACAGCCCCGAAGAAACTAAAACAAAAGATTTTCAAGACTGGTATAACAAACAGAAAGGTGGATTCAAAGATCTGATTGATGAAAGTGGTGGGAGAGTTGTTTTAATCAACAATAAACTGACCGATATAGATCAGAATGATCAAATAGAGAAACTAATTGAAATGGTGAAAAAAATTAAAGGCCATTATAACCAAAAAGACTTTGATCAAGCTAAAGAAAGAATTAAAATCAGAAGAAAAGTTACAGCAGACCTTAATGACATTAAACAGCTTTACAAAGGTGATAAAACAATAGAATTGTTAGAAGATGTTCAGCATAAAGTGCACGTTCTGATTAATTATGCCAACACAAAAATCAGGCTGTACCCAACTCTGAAACCTATAGCTCACCAATTACAACCTCTGGCTGAATCTGTACAACGTGAGTTAGAAAGAAAACGTAGACAAGAAGAAGAAGCTAGAAGAAGTGCAGAAAACAGAAACAGAGAATTGTCCAGAGAAACGGCAGTCACAGCTTCTGGCCCATCATTTTTAGAATTTCTTATTGGGGCTGCTCTGTTTATAGGTGGTTTCTTTCTTTTTTTCTAAACAATAGTAGTACATTATAGTCAAAATAAACGTAATGAAAAATTATAAGGTTTAGTCTTATTAGTATGGTGTTGCTTTTAACACTTGTATGTAATTGATATGATCACTTCTGCATTGTAAGCGGTGTTTTGACCACAAGTGGTTTGACCATAGACCGTTGAACAATAGGTAGTTTGTCTGCGGTAAGACCTAGACCGCAGGTGGTTTGTCCATTATTTATTCTCACAGATTTTAGAAGGCAGTGATTTATATCTTGCCCAAAGTATAATAAGAAAGGTACATAAGGTATACTAGTCCAAAATGGTACAGGAAAATTCCACCAGTCTAGGCTTTTACAGGAAGGTTCCACCTGTACAAGACTCCATGCCAGCAATGAACAACACCGACGATGTGCTGACACACTTAATCCAATGTCGTTGTATTTCGGGCCGTGGAGACAATTATATCTGTACACTATTTTTAATTAAAAAAATGGAATCAAATACATACAACAGACGATAGTGTATTACGGAAGAAGAACATTTGTGTAGGTTGTCATCTCAGTCTAAGGTATCACCTACACTAAAATAATAACTCAGCAATATAGGCCTACATTTCCTTTAGCAGTCTGCATTATGACTTATGTTTTATAAATATTTGTACATTTCTGCGCTGTAGTATTCATCATCTTTTTGTATTTAATCGGTTGTCTTTAGTTTATCTTTCCATGTATACCATTTTTATCTAATATGTGTTGGTGAAATTAAAAAAATAACAGCAATGTATAGTAATATTAAAGTTTATTATGAGTGAATGACATTTTGTCATAGCTGACCTCTCATTTGCTCATCTACCCATAATTGTTAAACATAAGAAAGTAATTCCATGCACTAAATAAAACACAGAGAATCACATACATTTAGCACAGACGCTTTAAACAAACATACAGTAAAAGCTACATACAGTAACCTCTAAAAAGAACATCGTAGGCCCTACTCCTCATTATCAATATCATCAGACATTATCGCTTCAAGAGTTTCTTCTAGACTTGATAGTTATTTTGACTTGTAAAGATGCAATGGGATGAGATTGTAAAAACTGCTGTAGCTAAAAAATATTTATAATTTTAGTACAGATCTGCCCATTGTACTTACTTGACAACAATGCAATAAAATGCAGCCTATTGCATTGTAATCTAAACGAATTGTAAAAATAATATCATTAAATGATTTACTATAGTCTTATTGTATATTTCAATAAAGAAATAGTCAAAATATTTTATTAGTCATCGAAAAAAAATATATAGGCCTACCCAGTAGCTGATTAAGGGGAGGGGAAAGGGCCTCCAACAATGGCCTTACATACAGTAGCTAGGCCTTCCACACTAGCTTACATACAGTAACTAGGCCTACTACACGGCTTACATAGAGTAATTAGGCCTACTACACTGGCCTACATAAGTAGTTAGTACTACTACAACCGGCTTACATACAGTAATTAGGACTTCTATACTAGTATACATTCTGTAACTAGGCCTACTGCATGTGCTTACATACTTTAACTAGGCCTACAAGAAATAGCTTACATGCAGTAACTAGGTCTACTACGCTGGCATACTTAAAGTAACTAGACCTACTACACTAGCTTTCATAGGCCTACTACAGTTACTTACATATAGTAACTAGGTCTAATACACTGCCTTACATACATTTACTAGGCCTACATTACTGCCTACCCCACGTATGAGGAAATGTATACAGAACACAGCATGTGCAATTTTTTCTTGTGTAACGCGTCAGGTATTTCATCATGGGAATTCCCGATAACTCTTTATTTCTTTGAAAAGGTAACATTCTTTCCCATTTATTTCTTTCGAACTATTGTTCATTAACCTTGTCGGTGTGTAAGTCAGTGTTCTTCAGTATTATTCAGATGTGTCGACAAGGTTCGGACTGTGTAAATTCTGTTTCTTTTCAATCATTTAAAATTAATTATTTGATAATTATGTGGTTATATGTTGACTAGTCTGTAATTATTAATGTTTATGTATTTTCTTGTGTGCCGCAGGCTATCGCTATGTAGGCTTAATGTTAGCCAGTGCGTAAATAAATGCTAGAGTGAACTATCACTGTGATGTTAGCCAGTGTGTAAATAAATGCTAGAATGTAATATTAGCTAATGTGTAAATAAATGCTAGAGTGTAACTATCACTGTAATATTAGCTAATGTGTAAATAAATGCGAGAGTGAACTATCACTGTGATGTTAGCCAATGTGTAAATAAATGCTAGAGTGTAACTATCACTGTAATATTAGCTAATGTGTAAATAAATGCTATTGGGTAACTAAACTACCACTGTAATATTAACCAGTGTGTAAATAAATGCTAGGGGGTAACTAAACTATAACTGTAATATTAGCCAATGTGTAAATAAACGCTAGTGGTTAACTAAACTATGGCTGTAATATTAGCCAGTATGTAAATAAATGCTAGTGTGTAAATATCACTGTAAACATTACAATTTTTTTCAAATCTCACTGTGTAAATACTATACAATATTTGTCTGCACATGTAAATATTAACCACTGTGTAAATAAATGCCAGTGTGTAACTATCACTGTAAACATTACATTCTGTTCAAATCTCACTGTGTAAATACTATAAAATATTTGTCTGCACATGTAAATATTAGCCAATGTGTAAATAAATGCTAGTGTGTAATTATCACTGTGTGTATTAGCTTGTGATCTGATATTACAGTTTGCACAGCACTTTTTATAATGAACTAGTGTATACGTGACTGTTAATTGTCTGTGTAAGGGACTATAAATAATAGCTGGTGTGTAGATATCACAGACTGAAAAATATAAATAACTGATGATTTATTTCAATCAATTTATTTTAATTCACTTACAAAATTAGCATCTCTGTAATTTACAGGACTAAAGTCAAGAGGTGACACTAATGTAAATGTTTGTCATAATTTGATGATGTGCTGTTTAAGATTTTTAGGTAAGGACTTGTAGAAAATGTGGGCAAATAAAATTATGATTTTAAGAGCACAGCTAATGAGCTAAAAAGATATCTCTCATCTAAATCTTATCAATCCACAGAATAAAGAAAACTTACGTCAAAAATCAATTGAAGTAACATCATTGACAATTTTTTTTTATAATATATTCCCAGATTATTTCCTAGTGATTGCTCTAGCGATTACAATTCTACTGGTTTGCTTACAACCACCAAAGCAACCTATCAGTCTAATGCTGGTTGGTAAAACAGGTAGTGGCAAGAGTACAACAGGAAATACGATTCTTAGGAGAAAAGTTTTCCAAACTGGAGCAAGTTTCACATCTGTTACCAAAACCATCGAAAGTAGTTTTTCAGCGTACCAAGGAACGAAAATAACAGTTGTGGATACTCCAGGATTCATGGATACTGAAATGGATAATGAAACTTTGGCTGATATTCTTCTTCAAGCCATCAATGAAAGCACCACAGGATTCGATGCGTTTCTATTCGTTGTTTCATACGGTGTCAGATTTACTAAGGAGGACACAAAAGTTATAGAAAACTTTAAGGAAACTTTTGGAGAGGATGTTATTAAAAAAATGTCTATTATTGTTGTAACAAGGGGAGACGAATACAGTCCAGAAGAAACTGAAACAAAAAAATTTCAAGACTGGTGTGACAAACAAAAAGGTGGATTCAAAGATCTGATTGATGAAAGTGGTGGGAGAGTTCTTTTAATCAACAATAAACTGATGGATATAGATCAGAATGAGCAAATAGAGAAACTAATTGAAATGGTAAAACAAATTACGGGACATTTGAGCCAAAATGACTTTGAAAAAGCTAAAGATAGACTTGAAATCAGAAGACAATTATAGCAGACGTTGATCACGTTAAAGAGCTTTACAAAAGCGATAACACAATAAAATGTAAGAAGTTGTTGAGCATAAAGTGCATGCTCTGCCTAATTATGTTGTGTCAGGCTGTATTCATGTATCCAAGTCTAAAATGCTGAATAGTTCATCCATTACAACCTCTGGCTGAGTCTGCTCAACGTGAGTTAGATGCTGAACGTAGACAAGAAGAAAACGCTAGAAGAAGTGCAGAGAAAAGAAACAGGCAATTTTCCAGAGAAACGACACTAACAGATTCTAGCCCATCATTTTTTGACTTGCTTATTGGGGCTGTTATGACTACAGTTGTTTTTTTTCCTTTTATTTCTAAACAATAGTAGTACATTACTTTTGTCCAAATAAATGTAGTAGGAAATTATAAGGTTTAGTCTGATAAGAATGGCATTGCTTTTAACACTTGTATGTAATTGATATGATCACTTCTACGTTATTCGCGGTTTTTCGACCATAGGTGGTTTGACCATAGACCGTTGATCAATAGGTAGTTTGTCTTCGGTGGGACCTAGACCGCAGTTGGTTTGACCATTATTATATTCTCAAAGATTTTAGACAGGCTGTGATGGTAGCTTTTTAAAAAAAATATCCTGATGCGCTTACTACAGCCTTCTGCTTACATCCTGACCAACGTATAATAAGAGTGGTATATGAGGTATACCAGCCCCACCTGTTACAGGAAGATTCCACCAGTGAAAGATGGTACAGGAAGATTCCATCTACCCAAGCTAGTACAGGAAGATTCCACCTAAACAAGAAGGTACTGTAAGATTGCAATTCTAATCAGAATAAATGCCTGCAATGAACAACATCGATGAAGTGCGGAACATTTGTGAAGGTTGTCATCTCAGTCTTAGGTCGCACCTCCATTACAATAATAACCCAACAATGTAGATTTCCTTTAGCAGTCTGCATTCGTACTTATGTTTTTATAAATATTTGTTCATTTCTGCGCTATAGCATTCATCATCTTTTTGTATTTAATCAGTTAGCTTTAGTTTATCTGCCCATGTGTACCATTTTTATGTACTATGTGATGGTGAAATAAAACAATAACAGCAATTTATAGTAACATTGAAGTGTGTTGTGAATGAATGACATCTGCTCATCTACCCATAATCGTTAATTATAAGAAAGGAATTCCATACACTAAATAAAACACAGAGGATCACATACATTTAGCACAGACGCTTTAAACAAACATACAGTAAAAGCTACATACAGTAACCTCTAAACTGGTTTACATAGAGTAACTAGGCCTTCCACACTAGCTTACATAATATAGTAACTAGGCCTACTACAATAGCTTACATACAGTAACTAGGCCTACTATATTTACTAACATACAGTAACTAAGCCTTCTCACGGCTTACATGCAGTAACTAGGCCTACATTAATGGCTTCGCCACGTATGGTGAAATGTAAACAGAACAGTGCATGATCAATTTTTTCTTGTGTATTTTTTCTTGGGAATTCCCGATAACTCGTTTCAGTTTGTAATTTTTTGAAAAGCCAACATTCTTTCTCCATTGATTTCTTCCGAACTATTGTTCGATAACCTTGTCGGTGAGTAAGTCGCGTGTACTGCAGTTTTATTCTGTGTAAGTACGGTTTCTTTTCAAACCTTTAAAATTAATTGCATGATAATTATAAGGTTATATGTTAACCAGTTCTAATTAGTAATGTTTAAATATTTTCTTATGTGCCGCCGGCTATTACTGTGTAGGCTTAATGTTAGCCAGTGTTTAAATAAATGCTAGAGTGTAACTATCACTGTAATATTAGCCAATGTGAAAACAAATGGTAGTGTATAACTAAACTATAACTGTAATGTTAACCAATGTGTAAATAAATGTTAGAGTGTAATTAACACTGTAAACATTAACTCTTGTTGAAATCTCACTGTGTCAATACTATAAAATGTCTGTGTGCACATGTAAATATTAGCCAGAGTGTAAATAATTGCTAGTGTGTAATGATCACTGCGTGTATTAGCATGTAATCAGATATTTGCATTTAACTTTTAAATTATTATTGTATACATGACTGTAAATTTACTGTGTAAGTGACAATAAATATTAGCTAGTGTGTAGATATCACAAACTGAAAAGTTTAAATAACTGATGATTAATTGCAATTAATTTATTTTAATTCACTTATAAAATTGGCTTCTCTGTAATTTACAGGACAAAAGTCAAGAGGTGACACTAATGTAAATGTTTGTCATAATTTAATGATGTGCTGTTTAAGACTTTTAGGTAAGGACTTGTAGAAAAAGTGGGAAAATAAAATAATGATTTTAAGAAAACAGCTTAAAAGGTATCTGTCATTTAAATCTTATTAATTAACAGAATAAAGAAAACTTACGTCAAAAATCAACTGAAATAATATCTTTGACAGATTTTTTTAAAATAATATATTCACAGATTTATTCCTAGTGATTGTTCTAGCGATTACAACTCTACTGGTTTACTCACAACCACCAAAACAACCTATCAGTTTTCTGCTGGTTGGTAAAACAGGTAGTGGTAAGAGCACTACAGGGAATACAATTCTTAGGAAAAAAGTATTCAAAACTGGAGCAAGTTTCACATCTGTCACAAAAACTATTGAAAGTAGTTTTTCCGCGTACCAAGGAACGAAAATAACAGTTGTGGATACTCCAGGATTCATGGATACTCAAATGGAAAATCAAATTTTGGCTGACATTCACCTTCAATCCATCCATGCAAGCCCGACAGGATTCGATGCTTTTTTGTACGTTGTTCCCTATGGTGCAAGATTTACTGATTGGGACACAACAGTGAAAGAAAACTTT
Organism: Physella acuta; assembly: GCF_028476545.2. Classification (NCBI taxonomy): domain Eukaryota; kingdom Metazoa; phylum Mollusca; class Gastropoda; family Physidae; genus Physella; species Physella acuta. The sequence continues at coordinate 155,235 of NW_026731746.1, read as the reverse complement.
AAGGAAACTTTTGGAGAGGATGTTATTAAAAAAATGTCTATTATTGGTGTAACAAGGGGAGACCAATACAGCCCCGAAGAAACTAAAACAAAAGATTTTCAAGACTGGTATAACAAACAGAAAGGTGGATTCAAAGATCTGATTGATGAAAGTGGTGGGAGAGTTGTTTTAATCAACAATAAACTGACCGATATAGATCAGAATGATCAAATAGAGAAACTAATTGAAATGGTGAAAAAAATTAAAGGCCATTATAACCAAAAAGACTTTGATCAAGCTAAAGAAAGAATTAAAATCAGAAGAAAAGTTACAGCAGACCTTAATGACATTAAACAGCTTTACAAAGGTGATAAAACAATAGAAATGTTAGAAGATGTTCAGCATAAAGTGCATGCTCTGCTTAATTATGCCAACACAAAAATCAGGCTGTACCCAACTCTGAAACCTATAGCTCACCAATTACAACCTCTGGCTGAATCTGTACAACGTGAGTTAGAAAGAAAACGTAGACAAGAAGAAGAAGCTAGAAGAAGTGCAGAAAACAGAAACAGAGAATTGTCCAGAGAAACGGCAGTCACAGCTTCTGGCCCATCATTTTTAGAATTTCTTATTGGGGCTGCTCTGTTTATAGGTGGTTTCTTTCTTTTTTTCTAAACAATAGTAGTACATTATAGTCAAAATAAACGTAATGAAAAATTATAACGTTTAGTCTTATTAGTATGGTGTTGCTTTTAACACTTGTATGTAATTGATATGATCACTTCTGCATTGTAAGCGGTGTTTTGACCACAAGTGGTTTGACCATAGACCGTTGAACAATAGGTAGTTTGTCTGCGGTAAGACCTAGACCGCAGGTGGTTTGTCCATTATTTATTCTCACAGATTTTAGAAGGCAGTGATTTATATCTTGCCCAAAGTATAATAAGAAAGGTACATAAGGTATACTAGTCCAAAATGGTACAGGAAAATTCCACCAGTCTAGGCTTTTACAGGAAGGTTCAACCTGTACAAGACTCCATGCCAGCAATGAACAACACCGACGATGTGCTGACACACTTAATCCAATGTCGTTGTATTTCGGGCCGTGGAGACAATTATATCTGTACACTATTTTTAATTAAAAAATGGAATCAAATACATACAACAGACGATAGTGTAGTACGGAAGAAGAACATTTGTGTAGGTTGTCATCTCAGTCTAAGGTATCACCTACACTAAAATAATAACTCAGCAATATAGGCCTACATTTCCTTTAGCAGTCTGCATTATGACTTATGTTTTATAAATATTTGTACATTTCTGCGCTGTAGTATTCATCATCTTTTTGTATTTAATCGGTTGGCTTTAGTTTATCTTTCCATGTATACCATTTTTATCTAATATTTGTTGGTGAAATTAAAAAAATAACAGCAATATATAGTAATATTAAAGTTTATTATGAGTGACTGACATTTTGTCATAGCTGACCTCTCATTTGCTCATCTACCCATAATCGTTAAACATAAGAAAGGAATTCCATGCACTAAATAAAACACAGAGGATCACATACATTTAGCACAGACGCTTTAAACAAACATACAGTAAAAGCTACATACAGTAACCTCTAAAAAGAACATCGTAGGCCCTACTCCTCATTATCAATATCATCAGACATTATCGCTTCAAGAGTTTCTTCTAGACTTGATAGTTATTTTGACTTGTAAAGATGCAATGGGATGAGATTGTAAAAACTGCTGTAGCTAAAAAATATTTATAATTTTAGTACAGATCTGCCCATTGTACTTACTTGACAACAATGCAATAAAATGCAGCCTATTGCATTGTAATCTAAACGAATTGTAAAAATAATATCATTAAATGATTTACTATAGTCTTATTGTATATTTCAATAAAGAAATAGTGAAAATATTTTATTAGTCATCGAAAAAAAACATATATAGGCCTACCCAGTAGCTGATTAAGGGGAAGGAAAAGGGACTCCAACAATGGCCTTACATACAGTAGCTAGGCCTACTACACTAGCTTACATACAGTAACTAGGCCTACTACACGGCTTACATAGAGTAATTAGGCCTACTACACTGGCCTACATAAGTAGTTAGTACTACTACAACCGGCTTACATACAGTAATTAGGACTTCTATACTAGTATACATTCTGTAACTAGGCCTACTGCATGTGCTTACATACTTTAACTAGGCCTACAAGAAATAGCTTACATGCAGTAACTAGATCTACTACGCTGGCATACTGAAAATAACTAGACCTACTACACTAGCTTTCATAGGCCTACTACAGTTACTTACATATAGTAACTAGGTCTAATACACTGCCTTACATACATTTACTAGACCTACATTACTGCCTACCTCACGTATGGGGAAATGTATACAGAACACAGCATATGCAATATTTTCTTATGTAACGCGTCAGCTATTTCATCTTGGGAATTCCCGATAACTCTTTATTTCTTTGAAAAGGTAACATTCTTTCCCATTTATTTCTTTCGAAATATTGTTCATTAACCTTTTCGGTGTGTAGGTCGCGTGTTCTTCAGTATTATTCAGGTGTGTCGCCAAGGTACTGACTGTGTAAGTTCTGTTTCTTTTCAATCATTTAAAATTAATTATTTGATAATTAAGTGGTTATATGTTGACTAGTCTGTAATTATTAATGTTTATGTATTTTCCTGTGTGCCGCAGGCTATCGCTGTGTAGGCTTAATGTTAGCCAGTGTGTAAATAAATACTAGAGTGCAGCTATTACAGTAATATTAGCCAATATTTAAATAAATGCTAGTGGGTAACTAAACTATCACTGTAATATTAGCCAGTGTGTAAATAAATGCTAGGGGGTAACTAAACTATCACTGTAATATTAGCCAATGTGTAAATAAACGCTAGTGGTTAACTAAATTATGGCTGTAATATTAGCCAATGTGTAAATAAATGCTAGTGGTTAACCAAACTATCACTGTAATATTAGCCAGTTTGTAAATAAATGCTAGTGTGTAACTGTCACTGTAAACATTACATTTTGTTCAAATCTCACTGTGTAAATACTATAAAATATTTGTCTGCACATGTAAATATTAGCCAATGTGTAAATAAATGCTAGTGTGTAATTATCACTGTGTGTATTATCTTGTGATCTGATATTACAGTTTGCCCAGCACTTTTTATTTATTAACTAGTGTATACATGACTGTAAATTGTCTGTGTAAGGGACTATAAATATTAGCTGGTGTGTAGATATCACAAACTGAAAAATATAAATAACTGATGGTTTATTGCAATCAATTTATTTTAATTCACTTACAAAATTAGCATCTCTGTAATTTTCAGGACTAAAGTCAAGAGGTGACAGTAATGTAAATGTTTGTCATAATTTGATGATGTGCTGTTTAAGATTTTTAGGTAAGGACTTGTAGAAAATGTGGGCAAATAAAATTATGATTTTAAGAGCACAGCTAATGAGCTAAAAAGATATCTCTCATCTAAATCTTATCAATCCACAGAATAAAGAAAACTAACGTCAAAAATCAATTGAAATAATATCTTTGACAAATTTTTTTATAATATATTCCCAGATTATTTCCTAGTGATTGTTCTAGCAATTACAATTCTACTGGTTTATACCCAACCACCAAAGCAACCTATCAGTCTTCTGCTGGTTGGTAAAACAGGCAGTGGTAAGAGTACAACAGGAAATACTATTCTAAGAAAAAAAGTTTTCAAAACTGGAGCAAGTTTCACATCTGTGACAAAAACTAGTGAAAGTAGTTTCTCAGCGTACCAAGGCACGAAAATAACAGTTGTGGATACTCCAGGATTCATGGATACTGAAATGGATAATCAAACTTTGGCTGATATTCTTCTTCAAGCCATCAATGAAAGCACCACAGGATTCGATGCGTTTCTATTCGTTGTTTCATACGGTGTCAGATTTACTAAGGAGGACACAAAAGTTATAGAAAACTTTAAGGAAACTTTTGGAGAGGATGTTATTAAAAAAATGTCTATTATTGTTGTAACAAGGGGAGACGAATACAGTCCAGAAGAAACTGAAACAAAAAAATTTCAAGACTGGTGTGACAAACAAAAAGGTGGATTCAAAGATCTGATTGATGAAAGTGGTGGGAGAGTTCTTTTAATCAACAATAAACTGATGGATATAGATCAGAATGAGCAAATAGAGAAACTAATTGAAATGGTAAAACAAATTACGGGACATTTGAGCCAAAATGACTTTGAAAAAGCTAAAGATAGACTTGAAATCAGAAGACAATTATAGCAGACGTTGATCACGTTAAAGAGCTTTACAAAAGCGATAACACAATAAAATGTAAGAAGTTGTTGAGCATAAAGTGCATGCTCTGCCTAATTATGTTGTGTCAGGCTGTATACATGTATCCAAGTCTAAAATGCTGAATAGTTCATCCATTACAACCTCTGGCTGAGTCTGCTCAACGTGAGTTAGATGCTGAACGTAGACAAGAAGAAAACGCTAGAAGAAGTGCAGAGAAAAGAAACAGGCAATTTTCCAGAGAAACGACACTAACAGATTCTAGCCCATCATTTTTTTACTTGCTTATTGGGGCTGTTATGACTACAGTTGTTTTTTTTCCTTTTATTTCTAAACAATAGTAGTACATTACTTTTGTCCAAATAAATGTAGTAGGAAATTATAAGGTTTAGTCTGATAAGAATGGCATTGCTTTTAACACTTGTATGTAATTGATATGATCACTTCTACGTTATTCGCGGTTTTTCGACCATAGGTGGTTTGACCATAGACCGTTGATCAATAGGTAGTTTGTCTTCGGTGGGACCTAGACCGCAGTTGGTTTGACCATTATTATATTCTCAAAGATTTTAGACAGGCTGTGATGGTAGCTTTTTAAAAAAAATATCCTGATGCGCTTACTACAGCCTTCTGCTTACATCCTGACCAACGTATAATAAGAGTGGTATATGAGGTATACCAGCCCCACCTGTTACAGGAAGATTCCACCAGTGAAAGATGGTACAGGAAGATTCCATCTACCCAAGCTAGTACAGGAAGATTCCACCTAAACAAGAAGGTACTGTAAGATTGCAATTCTAATCAGAATAAATGCCTGCAATGAACAACATCGATGAAGTGCGGAACATTTGTGAAGGTTGTCATCTCAGTCTTAGGTCGCACCTCCATTACAATAATAACCCAACAATGTAGATTTCCTTTAGCAGTCTGCATTCGTACTTATGTTTTTATAAATATTTGTTCATTTCTGCGCTATAGCATTCATCATCTTTTTGTATTTAATCAGTTAGCTTTAGTTTATCTGCCCATGTGTACCATTTTTATGTACTATGTGATGGTGAAATAAAACAATAACAGCAATTTATAGTAACATTGAAGTGTGTTGTGAATGAATGACATCTGCTCATCTACCCATAATCGTTAATTATAAGAAAGGAATTCCATACACTAAATAAAACACAGAGGATCACATACATTTAGCACAGACGCTTTAAACAAACATACAGTAAAAGCTACATACAGTAACCTCTAAACTGGTTTACATAGAGTAACTAGGCCTTCCACACTAGCTTACATAATATAGTAACTAGGCCTACTACAATAGCTTACATACAGTAACTAGGCCTACTATATTTACTAACATACAGTAACTAAGCCTTCTCACGGCTTACATGCAGTAACTAGGCCTACATTAATGGCTTCGCCACGTATGGTGAAATGTAAACAGAACAGTGCATGATCAATTTTTTCTTGTGTATTTTTTCTTGGGAATTCCCGATAACTCGTTTCAGTTTGTAATTTTTTGAAAAGCCAACATTCTTTCTCCATTGATTTCTTCCGAACTATTGTTCGATAACCTTGTCGGTGAGTAAGTCGCGTGTACTGCAGTTTTATTCTGTGTAAGTACGGTTTCTTTTCAAACCTTTAAAATTAATTGCATGATAATTATAAGGTTATATGTTAACCAGTTGTAATTAGTAATGTTTAAATATTTTCTTATGTGCCGCCGGCTATTACTGTGTAGGCTTAATGTTAGCCAGTGTTTAAATAAATGCTAGAGTGTAACTATCACTGTAATATTAGCCAATGTGAAAACAAATGGTAGTGTATAACTAAACTATAACTGTAATGTTAACCAATGTGTAAATAAATGTTAGAGTGTAATTAACACTGTAAACATTAACTCTTGTTGAAATCTCACTGTGTCAATACTATAAAATGTCTGTGTGCACATGTAAATATTAGCCAGAGTGTAAATAATTGCTAGTGTGTAATGATCACTGCGTGTATTAGCATGTAATCAGATATTTGCATTTAACTTTTAAATTATTATTGTATACATGACTGTAAATTTACTGTGTAAGTGACAATAAATATTAGCTAGTGTGTAGATATCACAAACTGAAAAGTTTAAATAACTGATGATTAATTGCAATTAATTTATTTTAATTCCCTTATAAAATTGGCTTCTCTGTAATTTACAGGACAAAAGTCAAGAGGTGACACTAATGTAAATGTTTGTCATAATTTAATGATGTGCTGTTTAAGACTTTTAGGTAAGGACTTGTAGAAAAAGTGGGAAAATAAAATAATGATTTTAAGAAAACAGCTTAAAAGGTATCTGTCATTTAAATCTTATTAATTAACAGAATAAAGAAAACTTACGTCAAAAATCAACTGAAATAATATCTTTGACAGATTTTTTTAAAATAATATATTCACAGATTTATTCCTAGTGATTGTTCTAGCGATTACAACTCTACTGGTTTACTCACAACCACCAAAACAACCTATCAGTTTTCTGCTGGTTGGTAAAACAGGTAGTGGTAAGAGCACTACAGGGAATACAATTCTTAGGAAAAAAGTATTCAAAACTGGAGCAAGTTTCACATCTGTCACAAAAACTATTGAAAGTAGTTTTTCCGCGTACCAAGGAACGAAAATAACAGTTGTGGATACTCCAGGATTCATGGATACTCAAATGGAAAATCAAATTTTGGCTGACATTCACCTTCAATCCATCCATGCAAGCCCGACAGGATTCGATGCTTTTTTGTACGTTGTTCCCTATGGTGCAAGATTTACTGATTGGGACACAACAGTGAAAGAAAACTTTAAGGAAACTTTTGGAGAGGATGTTATTAAAAAATTGTCTATTATTGTTTTAACAAGGGGAGACCAATACAGTCCTGAAGAAACTGAAACAAAAGATTTTCAAGACTGGTGGAACAAACAAAAAGGTGGATTCAAAGATCTGATTGATGAAAGTGGTGGGAGAGTTCTTTTAATCAACAATAAACTGGCGGATATAGATCAGAATGAGCAAATAGAACAGCTGATTGAAATGGTGAAACAAATAAAAGGACATTATAACCAAAATGACTTCGAAAAAGCTAAAATCAGAAGAAAAATTACAGCAGACCTTAATGACATTAAACAGCTTTACAAAGGTGATAAAACAATAGAAATGTTAGAAGTTGTTCAGCATAAAGTGCATGCTCTGCTTAATTATGCCAACACAAAAATCAGGCTGTATCCAACTCTGAGACCTATAGCTGATCCATTACAACCTCTGGCTGAATCTGTTCAACGTGAAATAGATGCTAAACGTAGACAAGAAGAAGAAGAAGCTAGAAGAAGAGAAGAAAACAGAAACAGAGAATTGTCCAGAGAAACGGCAGTCACAGCTTCTGGCCCATCTTTTTTAGACTTTCTTATTGGGGCTGCTCTGTTTATAGGTGGTTTCTTTCTTTTATTGTAGATGAAATAATTTAGGTTTAAATAAACGTAGATAAAAGTAAAAATGTTTGAGTGTTATTTGGAGGGATCAAATGTCATTCGTTCTACTTGAAGAGATTTCTATTACCCGGGTTCGTAGGTTGACTTTATGAATCGGCTAACATTAATCATTTCAATATGTCAAAAGTAATTTAACTTTATGAATTGGCTAACACTGAAAAAATAAAGCTTTAACAAACTTTATATTTACTTAACATTTATCTTTTCCACACTGAAAAACATAAGCCTTAATTTACAACAATCAAATCGAAAAAGAAAAACACATTCACAAACTGAAAAAAAATGAGGTAAACTTAAGGAAATATCACCACCCTGTGCATTCCCACGTGTTACAAATAAAAGACAGTCACATTAACACCAGCAAAAATCAGTAGGTAGTATAAACACTTTCTTTATTGTTGTTACAATAAAATATAAGAAACTAATTGAAGTTACAATAATGCAATACGCGTGAAAAGTCAAAGTAATCATACTAATTTTAAAAAAATATTTTTAAAAATATGGCAAGCGATAAATTTATACAAACATTTGTAAAAAAATATAGCCGTTTAGGAACCATCGATTACACTTATTTTTATATTTTTGTATCGAACATAAGCCGTTGGTTGAAAAGCCATTTAGAATTATTTTATCAATTCAAATATATTAAATAAAACTGCCCTCAACCCTCCATGAAGTCAATCGAAATGGCCAGGGAGAGTAAAACAATAAAACAATTGTTTTCCATGAGAAAAATTGTAGTATTGTATTTATATTAAATAATATAACATCCCCAATCACCACAACACCCTGACTATACTAATCCAAATTAAAAATAAAATTGTTTGCTAAATTAGTATTATATTACTTGAAATGATCTCTTAGGCTATATATTATGGTTTTCTGGCAAAACAAATTTGGAACCATTTGGAATCAGCTTTTCAAGTCTTATGTAACTTTGTAATTTTATAGAAAAAGGCAACCATTTATACTCATGCTTCTAAAGACGGTAACAATATTATTGCTCATCTAAACTGTTATACATTTTAATTTAAAAAAATAAGTTATACTATTTTTGTGTGTACAATTATAAGATTCAATTTCCCACATGTATATTTAATGGTTTTATTTGCCACATATTGATCAAGGTGTGTGTGAAATCAAACTCAACAATAACTAATTACATTAATTAGAATTTGATTTCACAAGCCTTCCCCCACCCACAATCACATGAACATCCTCCAACATCACTTCCCACGACCCCACCATAATTTGACCACCCCCCACCCCCCAAATATTACTTGACCGTCAACCACACAAGCCCTGAACCCTCACTTTAGCAGCCTCTTTCTTACCATCACTTGACCAGCCCCACATCATTATTTGACCATCTCCCCTACGATCGTTTTACCACCCCCCATCCCCTCTCCACTATCACTTGACCAGCTGAAGAAGACTTATCACCACCATACCCAGTAGACACGTGACTGTCGAGAAGTAGAAAGACGTATCCACGTTTCCTGTGACGTCAACCAGGGGTCCCACCACCACCATGCAAAGGATGAACCCACTGGGCAACATGGAGGAGACCCCTGATATGGCTCCCACTGAACTCTTGTCGGGATTCTGTGAAGGTCAACACAACATAACATCTGTAATTTCTAGACATTTTAGCTTGTGTTAGCTAGTTAGGATTCTGCCAAAAAACAAATTCTCAACTTAAAGAAAAAATTTAAAAAAAAACAACAAAAAAACAAAAAAAAAAAAAAAAAAAAAACCGTACAGCTAATTTAACATGATTTAGAAATTAATTTTTATGCATAGTTTATACAGTTGTCTTTTTTGTAGCTGCATTGTGTTGGGGGAATGTCCATACTCGATTTTCACAGACAATGAAGACAGTACTGTTCATACTGGAGGTATCAACTTGTAAGGTTGTCGAGTGGCGGTAGAATAGTGGAAGAAAAAAGGAAGCAGGCGAACTCTACTTCAATTGCCCCATAGATCATTTCGAAAAGAAACTCTACTTTCAGAATGTTACATACACAACAAGTGTTCATAGGAAGTCTGCATTGTCTATCGTAGGCTAGGGCTCAATTTGGGATAACATTCTCCTCAGCTATTTAAAAGCTAAAAGATTTTTCAAGCGTCATTTGTATCGTCATTTATACATTCTGTTGTTCGGGCTAGCTTACCTATTCTGATTGGGCTAACTTACCTGTCCTACGGTTTGGGCTAACTTACCTGCACTACTGTTTAGGATAACGTACCTAATATACTGTTTGGGCTAACTTACCTGCACTACTGTTTGGGCTAACTTACCTGCCCTACTGTTTGGGCTAACTTACCTAATATATACTGTTTGGGCTAACTTACCTGTCCTACTGTTTCGGCTAACTTACCTGTCCTACTGTTTGGGCTAACTTACCTGTCCTACTGTTTGGGCTAACTTACCTGCTCTACTGTTTCGGCTAACTTACCTGCCCTACTATTTGGACTTATTTACCTGCTCTGCTGTAAGGATCAACGTACCTGCTCCACGGCTATCTGACAGGCAAGAATGTAAGGCACGGTATAGACGACAGTCTTGAAGAACCCACTCCACACAGCCATCATGTAAACACACCACAACTCTGCTGTTAAGGCGCACACGATGTTGACAGCGATATTACCCAAGCAAGCTATTAATATTTCCATTTTCCAACCTGTAAATGGTTTTTAAAGTAAACAAACACTGCTAAAATAAATAGTTTACAATACACGTTGGAAAATTATAAAATTAATCATTCTAGTTAACTATATCATACTCGATAGTTAAATATTTAACATAATTTAAACAATATTTATACATTTTAAAACACTTTATTCAGTGCTTTAAACAATCTATAAATGTATCTGAATCTCAAAATACATTATCTGAACATCTAGATTAAAAAATAAAAACTGTACTAGTATAGCGCAGCAAAAGCTCCTGGCAGCTGTTGAAGAGAGTGAAAGAGATGTAAAATATCAAAGTCCCACTGGATCCTATCTCAACCCCTTTCACATAATTTTTGTACTGCTGGCTGCTTGTGTCAGCTTGGGGGTCGCCTCCAAGTATTCTTTCACCTGAAAACCATAATGAGTAATACAATCACAGGTGAGAGTCATAAACTGTGATCTATTATTTCTTTTTACTTTCTCGTATATACGAAGTATAGAGAAAGTATTGCAATCGCGCAAAAAAAAAAAATCGAGATTTTTACAAATCTCGACGTGTTACACCTAACTGATACGGAAAAACATAATTTTGCAATCTTGTCCGTATGTCTGTGTGTCTGTCTGTGTGTCTGTGTGTGTGTGTGTGTGTGTGTGTGTGTGTAAACACGATAACTTGAGTACAGTTACAGCTAAATTGATGAAAATTCATATATAAGTATTTTATCAAAATCGTAGATCCGTATCAACTTTTGAGCAATTTCCAATAACCGGAAGTGGTAGTTTTCTACTTTGAATTTTTCAAAAGCCTATAACTTGAGTACTATTTCAGATGGATAAATGAAATTTCATATGTAAGTAAAAGATCTAATTCTCTACCTTCTGTCAAATAATTTCCTTTGACCGGAAGTACTAATTTACGCTATTTTTGATTTCTCAAAAAACGCATGTAAATTTATAAATAATAATATTGCGCACTATTATGCACATTTCATTTGGCGTTCACCTGGTGTGCAATTATTTTTTCTACGAGATTTTATTCTATTTTAAAAACTAAGTATTTAAAATGGAGTTCCTATCCCCTGTTGTTTTATATAAGAATATCCAAGAAAGTTTAGGGGAGATCACTCCCGGTTTATTATAATTTGTCATCGAACTCGGTCTGTCTAGGTCTTTTCGTGTTATCTTTAGCATCGTCTTTTCCCGATACTTCTGAATATACATCGTGCAAGAGAAGTCAAGGTCGTGTATTTTAAGAACATCTGTTCATAATGGGATTGATGTGGGGGGGGGGGGGGGGGAGGGTCAGCACTAAGCCCAGCCGCCTTTAGTTTTACCCGACATTGGTCACGTCCCCTTTACAACTGATGGACTCAGTGACGCTTAACGGTCAGCAGCGTCATTGTTGAAAATTAAATACGATGGTTCCTGTAATCCCTAAAAGTTCTATAGAAATGGCGATGATGATTATAAGTTTGTAAAATATTTGTTACGAGCCGACCCGCGGCGTATCATACGCCGCTATCTATTGAGTTGTTTTATTTTCTGCTTTTCAGTAATTTATAATTTGTGAATTTGACAGTACTAATGCTGCCACTGAAAATATTTGCTTTAAGACACTATCAGTATGAAGTTAAGGACGATAACCCCCACCCTCCTTTCCCTCAACCCCTACCCTACCCCCACCCCTGTGAAAGCAGCCTCCTCTTAGTTATCCCCCTAAGTTTAAAATAGTTTCAAACTAAATTATCTGCCCTAATAGCCGTCACTAAACCCGGCTCTACGATTGCCAACATTTAGCCTGAACCACAGCTTACCAGACCATTTGGGGGTGGGGGTGGTAGGGATATGCTTAGAGAGGAAGAGAGGGGGCTGCTAGGCGCGCTTACAGCTCGGTGTTTTCTAGGGTATCCAAGAAGAGAATTATATATATAGATATTTTCATCTTTCTTGATAATTTTGCGAAATTTCAGCCGCTCCCCACAATTAAGTACTACGTAACACAGACTTCAGGTTACTTTCATAGCCTGTGTCTACTCAAGAACAATCTGCTGGGCAGCAGTTGCCTCAATTTTGCAATTTTTTCTTCTAATTGAGAGTTTGTTCCCAGCTACCGAGCACCATTTGCCCATGGGTCTGAATTCAAAGACTTTTTTAGGCTACGTTCTACCTGCTGCAGAATAAATAAAAGCAGCTGAAGACCATGCTAGATCGCAGAAAATTATGTGAGAAAACT